>NC_052501.1:25525129-25769287 GCF_016617805.1 Bactrocera tryoni
TACATATATTACAAGTATATACACCAACACTGCGCGCCAACAAATGACTACAGTGCTGTTGAAGAAACGCCAAAAACTCGTAAAAAACTCATGCCACAACAGAAAATCGCGCAATTAGACTAAACTAAATCATAGCAAAGACGTCTAAGTCCAAGTCTAAGTCTGCCACTCAACGCAGTCGCGCAACCGACCATAACCGAAAGTCTCAAATGCCGCGACGCAGAAACACAAAAATCAAATGAAATTGATAGCCGCCGCTAACCAAAAACTCTACTTCTTATTTATTATTATTATTTGGTTTATAGTTGATATTATATTTTTCCATTTTTTGGTGGACTTAACTAAATATTATTCTGTACTTTTTTGAAATTAATTATGTTTTCATTTCGTAGCTTTTATGCCAAACGGCTTTATGCCGCCTTAGCTGGTTTGCTTTGCTGCTGTCGCACTCGCTGTTGTCTATTTGTAGCTTAGACTAGTGGCTTTCGTCTAGCTAGCTAGCTGGTTGACTGGCTGAGTATCTGAGTGGCTGACTGAATGGCCGGTGCCAGCGCTTTGATACTCAAATTCAGCGTCTAGCATTGAATTACATTTGCATTTGGCTGCTTTGGCTGCGCCGGTTGCGATTGCATTTGCAATTTTCCATTTGGCAATTCGCATGCGCAGCGAGCTTCCAACAACAGCAACAACCATAGCAGCAGCAGTCTCAGCGTAAAATTATTAAGAATTTGTGTGTTTGCAAAACTGGCCCACAGCGTAGTCGTCAGCAGACTCTTTTGTGCGATTATTTCCTATGCTTTTATTTCAACTTTTAGTTTTGCTTTTTATTTAACAATTTTTTTCATTTTAAATCTGTCTTACTTGGGGCCTGCGATGTTTTGCTTTTATTTTTTCAAAGTGTTGACGTTGCAAATCATTGCATTTACTTAGTTATTTGTGTATGTGTATGTGTGTAGTTAAGTGGCGAACGTGACTTAGTGTTCTGCATTTGTGTGCTGTTAAATTTTAGAATGTTTTCTTAGACATTCAACGGTGCGTATGATTAATATGTGATCGCAGCTGAGTATTAGAGCCGAATTAAAAGCAGATGATGCCGAAGGCTTTGCTAATAATTGCGGTGTGTTGCAAGAGAAGATGCGATTTAAGCATTAGAATCAAGTGAGGCTTAACTTTTAAATCAAAAAGTGATGGATCAATTAAATAAAATAAAAATATATATAATTCAAACAAAAAAAAAATAATAATAATAATTAATAATAATAGCAATAATAAAAATAAGAAAAATACTAATAATAGTAAGGATAGTTATACAAGAAATATATAGTTCGTTTTCTACTTAACAAGCCGACTTAGCACAAAATCTAGTGTATGGACTGTTTTAGCATTTGCAATATGTTATAAGCAAAATAAATGCATAAATAAAGAAATGAACCGAAAATTTAAATAATTATGTAATTCAATAAACAGAAAGAAGCTAAGCCAAATAAAATGCATATAACCGGTTAAAATCCCCGTTAACTAACCATGTTATAACGGTTGTGTAAAAAAATATTAAAAGTGCGATAAATCAGTAAATAAATTCCTCAGAGGCATAAAATTTCACATCCTATATGGTATGGAGGCTTCAAAAAATCGAGTTTTTTGAGGATTTTTTTGGGAGGAAAAGAAGTAATTGATTGAAGTGAAATTTCTAGGGTTTATAGTTATAGTACATTTAAACATCATCCGCAAATTTTTATGATACGAAATCTTTTATATTCTGCCTTTGGGAGTCAAAATTTTTTTACTTTATGTTGTTTAAAAATATGTTCAGACTTAATTTTTCTTAGTTTTTTTAGTTTAACTAGAAGATATAATAATTTAGTGTCCAAGATAATAAACTTCCATATGGCGTGTAGTTTTTTCTATCCTGCCCGCCCATTAAGAAAAATCGTAAAAATGAAAAACCGAGAAATCGCATGTTAAAGCTTTCGCTTTCTGTCCAGGCGCTCATATAACTGATGCTCGGCCAATATTTCTCCTCTAACTTTGACAATATATCGAGTTTTATAACTTTGGGAACATATCCTTAGATAATTTTTAAAGAGATTAAAGCAAAAAAAAAATCGATTTTTTGAAGCTTCTAAAGCAAGGGGGACCCTTAATAGCAATCGGTATCAAAATTGAACGACGGCTGAGGCCCCACCATTTTTTTGGTGAAATTCTATATCTCAGAACCTATTCAACCAAACTTGATACGTTACATTATCTTGACATTGACATGTTACGGTATGAAAATGAATCCGTGGAATATAACCGTGGAATATATAACGGAATTTAAATTCCGTTTTATTCTTTCACTTTTCTGCAAGCAAATCAAAGAGAAATGAATAAATCGGAGTAAAACTGCACATATAATGAATTTAAGTCAAAATTGATTAAAAGTTTAAACAATTTTACTACAAATGTGGAAGCGCCAATACATCAAATATGTGAAAAAATGAAATAAATTAGTTCATTTATTGCAACTATTAATAGACCCACCAAAAATATATAGATTTTAATTTTTTTTAAACTCGACCTAAAAGCTAACCTCTCACTAGTCACAAATATGCTACTTCATCGAAAGAGACCAAAACTATTTAAAACCAAAGAAAAATATTATACAATATTTATTGCTCATTCCTCCACTAAATGGTTTAACCTATGCATAATGAAAGTCATTGATCACATATTCACATATGTAACATACGCTTATATGCCTTTGTACTCCCGATCACTTGTTGCTGCCAACGGTCAGCACCAATAGCACAGCTGGTGGTTAATGATCGGGGATTAATCAAGAAAATATTTCGCTCACCAACTGTTACTGTTTATGTTGTGTCACAAATCCGAATAATTTGTCAAAGTCGTTGCTATGCGTTTTTTTTTGGCTGTTGTCTTTCGCGTAAAATTCTAAGAAGTCAAACTTGGACTGAAACTAGTTTAAATTATATAAAAAGTTTGCTGCAATTCAGAAGATAAGAAGAAGATTATCTTGAAAACGACTAAAAGTTAAAAACAATAAAGTTTGAAAATACAAAGTTTGATGTATATTTATTACACCAAAAAAAATATATATAATCTAAAGTTTTTCTATTTATGATATTATATTATTGTAAACAAAGCAAAAACTAGAAAAACGTTAAGGTCAGGAAGTCGGAAGCTGGAGTTAATAGAGCGCTTCTGGCAGTAAACCCCTCTACCAACCTTCTCCCAAGCTTTGACGGTTCCGTAAAGAAGCTTACTGTCCTTCTCCGCCAACGGTTGCTTCCCTTCACTACATAAAGATGCCACAGAACATAATGGGATGGAATATGGTGTCATAGAGAACCACTTTGAGTGAGAAACCCTACCTTTTGTCAGGGACTCCTCTAAAGCAGTACAAGGCAATCGATGTCTATCTTGATATCTCTTTGATATTCGGCTTCCATGAAAGCTTCCTATCCAGGATGAGGTCAGATATTTCACTGTATCCGCCGGTTGCAGACAAATGTCTCCCAAATGAGGCAGCGGTGCCCCCGGAATCTTGTATCTTCAAGTAAATAAAATCATCTCGGTTTTATTTGGGTTGATGGCGATGGCCATTTATGACTGCTCAATTTGTTACGACGCTGCGATACCCCTGTGTCAACTCGTAAACGGTACACAGGAACTTTCCTTTGACCATAAGCGCTGCATCGTCGGCATATGCAAACACTCGGCAGACATGATCTTCAAAATCGACGAACGGACGGAATGTACAGGGTGATCCATTTCGAGGTTCCCTACTTTTTTTTTTAAAGAGAAAACAAAGAAATTTTGGCATTTATTTTTTGAAGATTATCTTTTTCAAATGTTGGCCGCGGCTACGCCTCAGATGCATTGTCCGCATAGACTTTAGACCTTACAGATCCCCGCAGGAAAAAGTCTAACGGTGTCGACGGGCCCAAAACGTGAAATCATCTGCTCACCGAACTGTTCTCTCAATGAATCCACTAATTAATGCAATCTGTAAGGAGTGGGCGTCGTCTTGTTGAAATCAAATGTCGCCCAAATCACGAGCTTCAATTTCAGGTATCTAATGGAGGTTATCATGGCGCCATTGACGGTTCTTACCGGCATAATTTTTAAAGAAATATAGTATGTACCGATGGTTCTACTCACCCACGATTCAACTTAAGCCGTTGCTTTTTTTTTGAAAAAAATGACAGCTATTGAATCTCTTCAGGCTGCTCTTCATCCCAAATGCGGCAATTTTGTTTGTTTACATACCAATGGTGCCAGAAATGGGCTTCATCGCTGAACAAAATTTGGCTCGAAAACGTCGGATCTTCTTGGATCTTTTCAAGAGCCTTTAGAGCGAAGAGATGTCACTTGGGAAGGACGTGGGGTTTCAGTTCTTGGACAAGCTGTATTTTTTACGCTTTCAATTGAAGATCTCGACGTAAAATGCGCCAAGAATTGACTCTCTACGATCCTCATATACACTCTGAGCTACGGCTGTTATATTTTCTTCACTGCCTGCTGAACGTAGTCTATTCGGTCGAATATTATCCAATAATGAATGCTGGGTCTAAAGATGGGTGATCATGTTACGGATAGTATGCTCAGTAGGCCGATTATGTTAACCATAGGTTGAACACATTCTTTACAGAATTTAAATTTTCGTAATAAAGTTGAACTTTGTTCAGGTGTAAGTCTTTTCACGATGAAATGCCAAACAATATTGAACACAAATAACATGATAGCTTAACACGACTCATGCATGATTTGTCAAAAAAGGCTTAGTACCTCTTTTTGAATCACCCGTTATTATGTGGAAAAAAGTATTGCGATCGCTAATAAAAGACGTCTCGCTGCTTCAGAAGCAAGGTCGCGGAATCGAGAGTTTTCCGTCTATCAAATTTGCATACACCACAGTGTGAAACCGAAGGAAGTTAGACCCAAAAATTAGTTTCAATTCATCTCCGTGAGGCTAATGACCTATCTCAATTTCAAAGGTGATATACTTCCAGAAGGTGCATCGCTCAGAGAATTTCAAGCACTTGTAGCCACTACCTATCTCTCTCAAATTTTTTCTTTCCTTTCAATTCCTGAAAGACTAAAAGTTTAATCGTCAATGCTGGAAATGTTTTTAAAGAAATACTGAGATATTAGCACACTATCTGAATATCAGCTCACTGCAATTGAAACAAAATCTGTATCTAACCTCAATTGGCTTGCCAAAGAGCGCATCATAAGAGAACATCCACAACAGAGCATACATTAACAGTTCAATAAAAAACAGATTCATAATTCTATGCATACAATTTTGTTGTTGTTTGTTTCTTTCTTTTTCTCCTCATCCACGTGCCAGACAATAAAGAGACTAACACTTGACTCACATGACACTTTAATGGCATTTTACTAATGTTTATCGTTTTCAGGTATTATAACAGCTAATTTGTACTTTATTAAGTCTTTGCAAATGCATTTACTCAATTACGAATGCAGAATTGTTGAAAAAAAAATATAAAAAATGAAAAAATTAGAAAAAAACAATAGGTAGAGTAAAAATTAAAAAAATAAATAAATAAAACAAAAATTGAAATCGTAGAAATGTTTGAATATCGCATTGTACGAAACTGAGCACTAATAAAAACAAACAACAATAAAACTAACAGCAACAGCAACAACACTAACAAACACAGCATGCCAGTGCTGCAATATTGAAGTGACAGCAGCGACGCACCGCATAGAAACCACAATTTCCAGCCGAACAACTTCTCAAAAGGAGATTTGTACGACAGCCTTTTAAGTTATTACCGAAATATTTCAATGAGCGCGTTAGCGCCGATCGCGAAGAAGTAGAAAAAATGGCTTAAATACTATGCAAACGGCATGCTAATACTTATGCGTTTCATACATCTGTGTGCGTGTGTTTGTGTGTAGAATGCTTTGAAAATCGTCATGTCTCGTGAGTAAGGAAATTAAATAAATATAAACAATCAAAATGCTTAATAACCACAATAATAATAACAACAATAGGCAGAAACTAGATGCAATTATTTTCCAAAAAAAAAAACAAAAAAAACCAAAAAATACTTGACAGAATGTGACACCTAAAATATTGGATAGTCGAAAAAGTCTTTTCGTAAAAAACTGCGACAAGTAATTTTCACAGAATTCTCTTGAAGCCAGGGCTATATGGTGGATGCATCAAAACTTCCCAGTCAAGCTCTCCCAGTTTTTGCCGAGTCATCAAAGATGAGTGTGGTCTAGCGTTGTTCTGATGGAAGACGAAGACCTTTTTGTTGATCAGTTTGGCCGTTTTTTTTCGATTGCTTGCTTCAATATCAGTTGTTGACAGTATAAAGTAGAATCAATCGTTCGACCAGGCTGAAGCAACTCATGGTGGATGATTCCTTTCGAATCCCACCAAACACTCAGCATAATCTTTCGAGGCGTCAATCCTGGCTGTGCGGCCATTTGTTGAGCTTCACCACGCTTGCACCATGGTCATTTCCGCACATTATTATCGTATTTGATCCACTTTTCGTCTCTTGTTACCATTCGCTACAGAAATAGTTCGATTTCATTTCGTTTCAGCAAATAATCGCAGATGTTAATTCGGTGCATTGAATTTTTCACAGACAATTCATGTGGTACCCAAACATCGAGTTTCTTTTTGTAGCCAGTCTTCTCTAAATGGTTTAAATCCGTTTGATGATGAATGTTAAGTTCTTTAGCGATGTCATGGCTGCTTATATCGCGGTCTTGGTTAATCTTTTCCATAACTTTATCGACTTTTTCAAGGATAGGTCAACTAGAGCAAGGGGCTTCTTTCACATCGAAATTTCCAGAACGGAAGCGAGCGAATCATTGTTGTGCTACACGAACTGATACAACATCGTCTCCGTAAACTCCACACATTTCATTGGTGGCTTGAGTGGCATTCTTCCCTTTTACAAAAAAAATTCCAAATATAGCGGATTTCTTAATTATTTTCACTCATTTTTGAATAGCTGTAACTTTTTTTCAACTTCCCCGATTTAATTTTGTTTTGGTTAAATTAAGCTTAAAATCTCACCTTTCCAACACTATATGGTATGGTCACAATGTGATTGGTAGCACTGGAGACATACGACTGCAAAGACATCTATTGACAAAATACGAAAAGACTTTTTCGACTATCCAATATTAGGTTTGTGAACGGTCGGAATTTTAGCTTCTACTCTGTACTCCTTCAACCAGTTCGTGAATGTGGCCGCTATGTATTTAGTGGGGTAGAGTGTATAGCTTATCGTAGAAAAGAACTGAGAAAGAGCGGTGAGCTAACTGTTTACTTACAAACACATGCCATTAATCCCATTATCTGACGTCAAAATCGTACAATCATCTACTTATGAGGTAATGGAAATTCCACTCTGCGGAACCCTCTGTTTAAATCTTCTGAATTTAGAACTTTGACCTAGAGACGTAGTACAAATAATTGCCAACCGTTCAGGCAAGTCATGATCCGCCTTTTCAGCACTGGAGAACGCGTAGACTGTTGGCATTCTCTAGTAACGCTGAGTGATTGATTGTGTTGATTTTGACAAACTAAACTTTAGTCGGATCGTACACTCTCAGGGTTATTTTTCATTTAGGCCACGAACTAGCTTGGCGTTTATGACGCTGAGTGCTCTGGTGGAATTATGCAAAGCCGCAAGTGTCTTCACTACTGGGAAATGGAGAGTTATCGGGCGATATTTTACTTTATGAAAAGCGGTCTGAGACAGTTTGAGGACTTGGCACGAGACTTTCAACTTTTTTATTTACATAAATCTCTCGAAAAAAAAATCTCTCACAAATTAGTACTTATTGTTTGAGTAACAATACATTTCGGAACATACCTTTCAAATAAATTTAAATTAGTTTCATTAAAATGGGAGACACTCAATTCAATATTGCCAATATTGCCACTGTAATCTGGTCAAATTACTTTGGAAAGTAAAGTAATCGCAATTATTCTTCTTAAATTAGAATCGAGAACAAAAATTCTGTATACTATTATCAAGTATGTTGGCTATGATTTCCATAATAATTCTCAAAGCATGATTTTAAGAGTCCTCTCACAGAATGAAAGCATCATAACGCACAACAGAGAATATTGTTGCGTTATCAACGTAAACCAGATCTAAGAACTTACCGAACTTGTTTGAAATTAAATTAATTTGGTTAATACCTAACTCCTACATTTCATTTAAAAACTCGTTAAAACATAAGCGAGTACTAACATGAATGATGAAATCATCAATAGATTTCCAAGGTAGACACGGTAAATTGGAAATCGCCAAAAACAATCATGACAATGGTGAAAACATTATTTATTAAAGATGCATGCAACATATATACATATAATATAAGTCTGATTGAGGCGGTATATAAGCTAACATTATTTAAGTATGACCACTATTAACGCAAATTCGAATACACTTAAAATCAATGAAGTCTGCATTAGGAAGATCGATTTCTTCAGTTGCAATTGAAGACTGTACAACAAACAGGACACCATTTCCTATTCTGCTCAGTCGGTCATATCTAAAGATTTCAAATTCGCTATTGAATGTCTCATTATCAAAAATGTGGGGCTTTAGCAAAGTTACTGTGAAAGCGATGACTTTAAAAATACAATTAAAGCTATTTAAATGCAATTCAGTTAGTTTTGTATTGAGAATTCTAACATTTTGTTAAAAAATACTCAGCGAATTATTATTAAACAGTTTTTTGTATCAACGGGTTTTCTTAGTGGAGTAGCAACAATTACAGTGGGTTTATCACGATTATGCTCAAATTCACGCACAAAGCAATCAAATGGCTAGAATGAGCTCTCAGGAATAAATGGGATATTATCAGTGGATATGTCGATTAAAAGACGAAATATTCCTGTCGTAGTTTAAGTTAATTTTTCAGATGTCAGTAGAGTCCGTTTTTTATTTTGTCATCAACTGTAGTATTCGTAGCAAATCTTCAAATGAAATTTGACTTAAATAAACCGTTCTTATCAAAGAGAAACGCAAAGCACACGAGGTAATTCTGAACATATAATAATTTTTGATCATCAAAAATAAATTTTCCTTGTTGCTATTATCAAAAAAAAAAATTTTAAAAATACCATAATAATAGGTAGAAGTTCACAAGTCCACCGAAGAATGGAAGATGATAAAAATAGAGACGAGTCATTAGACCATTCACTTTTTCAATTTCGTATTTTTATATATTTATTTCTTATTT
This sequence comes from Bactrocera tryoni, assembly GCF_016617805.1. Lineage (NCBI taxonomy): Eukaryota > Metazoa > Arthropoda > Insecta > Diptera > Tephritidae > Bactrocera > Bactrocera tryoni. Next base: position 25,534,385 of record NC_052501.1, read on the forward strand.
ACAGTCACTTTTAGTGCATTTGCTAAATATATGTATTGCAAATTTTACTTATGAAAAAAAAATCCAGCAAACACAAATAACAATTACAACAATAAGTGTGTGCGCACAGATAAGTTTTGAATGATTGTGAAAAGAAAACGTGTAAACGCGGCGTGTTAAAACAAGAAGTGACGAATAAGAAGAAAAAATAGTGCAAAAACAACAATTACAACAAAAAGCAAAGCAAAAAAAACAAAAAAAAAATAAGAAAGGAAACGTGCGTGAAACAAAAAATTGAAGAGCAACATTCGAATAATCGAACTTACACAGCAATATGCCGGCCTTAAAGGCCAAGCAGCAGCAAAAGCAACAGCAACAGCAACAACTACAAGTACAGCGGCACGTCAGTTATAAGCCAACACTACAGCAGCCACAACAACAACAAGCACAACAACCGCTGCTAGCGGCAAAGCAACAGCAGCAAGCGGCCAAGAACTGGTTCTTACAAACGAAAGCAAGAGCAACACAAACCACAACAACAACAAAAACAACGAAAATTACAACGATGCACAGCAATAATAGCAAAACGCTGCGCATCAACGCTGACACCAACAATAAACGCGACGGTGGGCTTGCCATTTGTTGTCGCAACAACAAACGCTCACCGCTCACCATCGCGCTGCTGTTGCTCGTCTGCACCTTTGCGGTGTTAAGCAGCGATAGTTGCAGCGTTGCTGCAGCCGGCAGTAATGGCAATAGCGGCGCTGGCGCTGGCATCGGTGGTGGTGTTGGTGGTGGCGCGTCCGTGCGTACCGGCGCCGGTAATCCACGTTTGCCGCGCACGAGCGCCAGCCAGCTGAATAGCGGCAGTAATGGTGGCCTGGGACTGGGCGGCGGCGGTGGTGCAGGTGGTGGTGTCGGCGGCAGTGGCGGCAGCAGCAGCTTCAAATTGGCCGCAAAAACATTGAACAACACACGCAACGGAAATTTGCGAACAAGGTGAGTGACGTTTCTGTAAAAATATTATTATTATTTTTTGGCGTTTTTTGCGCTTCTTCTGCTACTCCGTTGTTTATGGAGTGGAAGCAACACGTTCTAAAGCAAATATACAAGTATGTACTGTAAGTGGTGTTGCCGTTAAGTTAAAGTCGTTAATGAAAAAATATGAAATATGCTAGAAAAAAGGGTAGTGAAACAGCGGTTTTGGCAGTAAATAGTTCGAAAAACAGACAAAAGCTAATAATTTTGAAAGATGAGCGGCTTAACTAAGCTGTACATGTGGCGTTGGCAGCTAAAGTGTGGCAGCATGCGCTATTATTTGAGTGTTTTGTTTTTATATTTTTGGCTTTTGCTTTGTATGAGTATGTATGTGTACACACATATATATATAATGTATATTAATTACCGATATTTGCTGCTGACTTGCCAATATTCCAAAAACTATATAGAAAAACAAAGTGACCTGACCGTCACCGGAGTTTACAGCCAATGTTAAGAATGTTAACGAAAGACTTAAGCAACGAACTTGTTTCTGTCAAGCACAAATCGACATTTAGATACATACAATTTGATGCAAATTTAACAAACTAGCGAATTGAGTTAATTTTCAAATAAGCAAATTATAAAAAAAATGAAAAATAAACAAAAATTAGAAAAAAAATTATCAGTGATTAAAAAAATTAAAAAAAAAATAAAAAAAAAATATTTAGGAAATAATAAAAAAAAATATTTAAAAAAGACATAAAAAATAAAAAAGAAATATTTAAAAAAGACATAAACAACAAAAACAAAGTTGCAAATCCAGTTGGCAACAATCTGCACACTACTTTTAATTGCCCGAAATTTGTCATTTTTCACTATTTTTTGTTCTGTTTCTAAACACCAAAAGTGAGTGGCCAAAACGTGCTGCACTAAGAGAATTCATTTTCGGCTAAAAGTTGTTGTGTAGTCGTTTTTTGGTTCTTGTTGAGAGATTAAGCAACATTTTAATTAATCAGCGCATGCATACAAATTAGACTTTATTCCGGTCATTGCGACAGCCCGCAAAGTGTTTTAAGAATATATGCAACTACATATGTAGGTAGCTGATAAGACCGCCTGACATTTATGGGGAGAAGTAAATTTTGTGTTTCGTGATTTTTTTAAACCGATTTTTGGCGAGAAAAAATTATGCAAAAAATAAAAACAAAATCTGAGTTAATTAAAAGTACTATTTATGTGCAATATGTCTGCACTAAAATGTAAATAAAGCTGCCCAAAAGATTTGGCTAACTGAAATATATTTAAAAAAAACATTTTCTTAATAGAAACTGATTGCTCTATATTTTAGAAAAATATTCATTAATTTCAAATAATTTTTACATTTTCTAATGGTGTGTCCAAGGGAGGGTATAAATATGGGGGCTAAATATGATTCGATTGCAATAGGATTTTCTAGACAATTTTTTAATCACCTGACTAATTACATTTTAACATCAATTTCGTACACTCGTACATCATTTGGAAATACTGAATGCCAGAAGCTTTCCTGATGCCAGTTTATTGTTTCCAGACTACTCTGTATACTCTTCATTAAATATTTGGCAGCACTGTCTTTATATACATATGTATAATATAACAGCAGTTTTCAAAGCAGCTCTTTCGTGGGATAAGAAACAATTATTGTGGATTTCACTGGGTGAGAGCTGGGAATAATTTCTTAAATCATAAAAAGACATAAATAATTTTTTTTACATATTTTTCGTTTAATTTCCTTCATTAAATTCTGCACACCTTTTGTTGTAGCGACACGATTTGCCCTAAGCCAGTTTGTTTTTAAATTCATCGACGTTTTCGGCAACTCGATGATCCTTTTTCAAGTTCCATTTGACTATTGCTCAAGACTTCTCTATCGGGCGAAATTCTGGAGCATTTGCAGGGTTCTCCTCTTTTTCAACAAAATTGACATGGTTTGCCTTTAATAAAGCTAAAGTGGAATGAGCGTAGTGTATTGTGGCTAAATTCGGCTAAAATAATGTTGACACGATGTGTTTCTTATAAAATGGTATAAGACGACGATTTAGACATTTCTTCATAGAATTGTTGGCCGATTAGTACCCTTTGTGAAAAATGGAGTGCCCTTAAGGCTGCAAAGAGTAATTTCTCGCCAAATTTTTCCATTTCAATTGTTGGCACCGTCTGGTCGCTAGTAACATCTTTTAGTTTCGTATGGAATTAGGGATCAGGTAATGTTCTTGAGTGCATTTTTACATATGGTTCATCGTCCATTATAACGCATCCAACACAATCTTTCAAGATTTTGAACACTTGGGAATTTTTTCGCCGACTTTTTGATAAATCCTGCAGAGAACAGGTTTCCTTGAACTTTATTATAACATTTTTCACAACTTTTACAACGAATTTAAACTGTTTTGCTGGCTTTCTGTATGAAATGATTTTTTTCGGTGCAGTACATAATAGTGCACAATTTGCCGACGCACATGCTCTTTGATTCGAGGTATCCCGGAAGTGATATTGCAAATGACAGAGAAAGCAAAAATAATAGAAGCAGAACTGATCACGGTAACGGTACTTACTGTAATGTGATCAAATGGCTATTTTCGAAGAAATGTTGAATTGAAACTGTGCAGTTTCTTTCCGGTACAACCCTTATTATTACGCCAATGTGATTTTACGCTCTAACATTTATTATTATTATTATTATTATTTTTATTTTATAACAAAAAAGTGCAAGGTGAAGTAAATATTATTTGTAAATTATGTTTTTACAAAACATTTCGAGAATAACGATTTCTTAGGCGGTCAATTTCGGCACTTGGAAACGTTAATTTTGCCACGTTGTTAGTAATAATCAAAAGCAAACATCAGCGACTCAATAAAGAATATGGGTCATTCCATCTAAAATTAACACTAAAACTTTTTTTCGGGCGAAACATTTTTCTTTGTGTGCTTCGATGCAAAATAGTGAGCATAGATATTTTTTTTTTGACTCAATATGGAAAATTTTGAGTTATGAATTTTTAGAATTTCAATGCCCGAAAAAGGCACTTTTAAACACTACCGTTTGCGCAGAAAGGTATTTCATCATAAAAATAACTAGTCGACCTAATTTAGATTTTAAGATTTTTTCGACTTTTTTATAATTAAGTGGTATAAATTTTACAAACAAATATTTTCAAATATTTTTTCAATTTCGAACTATTTAATCAGTTTTGTTTATTTAAAATTGTGCATTAAGCTCTGCAGTTAAGACAGCGTTCGTTCGCAATAAATTTCGGAAATTGGAAATACCCGGATTATTATCTCAGGCATCGCTACAATCTCCGAAGAAATGTTTAGATCTAGCCGCTTGGCAAAAAGCTGCCATACAAATATATTTAACAACATCAATTTCTTATTTAAAAACTGTTTTATTTGTAAAGGGATTTTTAGCTTCGGTGAATGATCGTGTAGTTTCTGCTGACTCATATGGGTTAAATGCTCAGAATGTTTAGTACTATATAAATTACATATGTTTATCAAGAGATTATCCTGCTTGTTTTAAGTAGAAACGTTTAAGTGCGACTTTATTTGATCTTTTCGGCATTAAGTTTCGATTTTAATAAAATTAGTTAATTTCAAATATCATAAGTGGTGAGACCAGCTTTCCAATAAATTTTTATATTTCTTGTACAGTGATATATTCGATTAACTATCAAAGCTATAAATCTATAATTTGTGTAAAAAATATTGTTTATCCTAATGAGCAGCACATCCGCAGTTCTAACGCGGCAAAACAAAAATTAAAAATCACTTTATAAAGCGGTTGAAAAATGTATTTGTTTACTTCGAAGCCGCAAACAGGTTTGTGGTAAGTTTTTTGTGACCTACATATACACGAAGAACACGAAAGACAGACAGACATATATACAAATGTAAATATTGCGGTGACTGATTTCAGAGTTTGTTTAGCATTATATTTTTTATTTTGATTTTTGTAGTTTTATTCCAATTTATTTATGTACGTGTTTTTGGCAGACAAAATTTGCATGTTTTATCATGTTCATTAGTATTGCTTTTGGCCATAAATAATATATTAATAATTTGAACTAGCATTAGCATAGAATTTATAACACTGGCCGACTGTGGTCTTTTATTTGCCCTTTTTTTTGTCTGAGAACAGGCCTTAAAAGCATGGCAGGTTAATAAATTACCAACCAAAGCAAATGTATACCATATATACATGCATAACTAGATACGTGACTACCGTGCTGCATTAATTTAGGATTTCGTTTCGCATTTGCCCATAACAATTTGCATTTAATTAAGCCTAAGTTATGTAACAATAATAATATGGCCACTTTAGTACATATTTATATTATTAATATGGCACAGCATGCTTTTGGTGACGTATACGCCATGACGTAGCCACCCGCACACGTGCCATAAGCCGACCATAAGCGCCCATAACAAGCAACAAATATTTATACATACGCATGTATATGTATGTGTTTAGTCAATTTATGCGTGGTCATAGCTAAGTTTTACCAAGTGCACCAAGCATACCGTTAACGTTCACTCAGCGGCGGTCAGTTAGACCATTCCGCGTCGCATGCGCATTCACATTCGCATTCTATGTGCGCGTTGGTCGCGTCGCTGGCTGGTGGGTGTGCCGTGTCGCACAATTTTGCTCGTAATTGGACTGCATTTGCATAGCGCGCGTTGTATGAGCAGAACGAACCTGTTGCGCTTTTACTGCTATTATTTTGCTATTATGCTTGGCGGTTGTTCAGCGGTTGTTGCTTTTGTTTCTTTTCTGCTAATGCTATGCCGAATGCTGCCCGCAATTTCGATTCAAATTTGTTGTTCATTAACATATTTAATTGAGTGAAAAATTGCATTTGAGAAAATTATGCACCATTTAGCGGTGGTTGGCAACGCGGATGTAGATTCTTTGGGTTAGAGAGCATTTTTCAAATTTGCTACTTTTATCTATTACCATTGAAAGTGGTCTAACATTAGCAAATTGGTGCAGTGGCTTCATTTGCAAGTCCAATCATAAGTTGTTAAAGCTTAAGGAAGGGAAGGAAGGCTTTAGGAAACATATAAGAGCATACTCGTATTTAAGAAACATACTTGTATTAATTCGTTGACATTCATGGCTTGTATGCTGTTATATTTTCCCTAAGTGCCATGGTTTTCTTGGCAATATCATCTGTACAATACAACACAACTAACCAACTAGAACTCAAACAATTTATCGCCCGTTGGGTAAAACTAAGAATAAGCTGGTGTTCCTGAAGATTCGATATTTATTCATACTATGTGACTTAAGTACTTATAACTCACGCCTAAAAAGACAAATTTATTATACTGAATCTTCCTTATAGTATGAGTCAAATTTGAACCGGGCTGACAAAAAAAATACATTTTCACGTATTTTAGTAAACATTTTTGTTAGCGCCTTCAAAATACTCTCCTTTCAAACTGATACAAGTACGAGCACAAAATTTTTTAATCTAAATTCCTATATACATACATGTTATATGTCCCGTCTGGAATGACCTTTAGTGCCTACATAAAATAACTCTTAATGTCTTCATTGAACTCATGGCGCCTTCATCGAAGCACATTTCGCAGTTTCGAGCAGAGGGAAAAAGTCACGGGTAGCCAAATCTGGTGACTACGGTGACTGAGCGATGACTCATCTTTCATATTTGAACAAAAAGTCAATCACAATCTTGCAAGAATGTGACAGTGCATTATCGGTAGCTTCACGTAGAGGCCTCAAAACGTCCAAGTAATACTTCATACAGTTCTTTTGACCCTGTGAAACGAATTCATGGTGAACCACAGCAGGGTAATCAAAGAGAACAATGAACATAACATTGATTTTCTTTCGACTTAATTTGATTTAATTAATTTTTGCGTGCAATTTACTAGATTGTTGAGCAATTGTCCTCTGTAATGATGCTTTTGATGAAGGTACAGTCGTCAACTATCGCTGCCCCACGTCATGTCAGCAAAAAATTTTGGTACTTAAGTACGAGTCTAATATAGACAAGACTTTAACAAAGATGTGTTCAGTCGATCCATAAGGGATGTGAGTTTCACTGCTGTCTCTCTGATGCCAACACGACATTTTAAGAACGCTGTTTTTTAATCTTTTCTATGTGTCATAAGTAGATGTGTCACATGAAGCAAGTTGTCGATGATTTCGAGAGAACGTGAATGGAGAAAGGATCCAATGTATGTGGTAGTATAAGTTAGTTATAGAAGAAGAATACACGTACTCTAAGTTCAAACAAATACACTAAGAAATAATACTCAATTAATTTTTTATCTACTGGCATTAATTTCTTCAAAAATATTTGGTACATTAAACATCAAAAAAATTTTGTTCAACTTCGATGTCATGTTGGAGATTCGAATTTTGGTTTAATGAGCTTCTCCAACATTTTTGAATATACATATATAGCATAAAATACTGCAGAGTTAACAGTTCCAGTTTTAGTCCACGGAGCTCGTTCTAAGACAGATAATCCGTCCTTTGTTACAGCTTCATCACAAGTCGTACAAGAGGTCAAAAGTAAATAGTTCAGAAGCTATATGAAAGAAAAGAATTACTATAGAGTTTTCCGTTCTTCGTTCTCCGTTATTGAGACTTTTAAGTATCAAATAACAGGTCTATTTCTTAACAATAAAACACTTGATAAAATCTTAATGCTACATTCTTTGAATTGAACCCGAAACTAGTAACTTCAAGTTATTTTTAGTTCGAATAAAAGCTTTGGAATTATTGTGAACACTGAACTTCTGCGAGATCTAAATAATTTAGAATTATTTCAAATATATTTGAGTTCTGATAACTTCTATTAAATCTAAAAGCAATGATATAAGAACTCTAGATGTATCGATATTTCCATTTGCATTGATGAACGGTCGTTTTGACCATTCGAATATAATCACAGTTTCCATGAAAGATATGATTAATTTTGATCCGTATTTATTCGTTTTAGACATAAGTAATAAATATCGGTAAAAATATCGAAAGTTATTGATAAATGTGGAAAATTATCAGCTCATATCGAAAATTGTCAATAAATGACAAAATGTATCGACTAATATCGGTAAATAAAAAGCGATATTTTATTTCACAAATAAACTTTTTATTTATCGATGTTTATCGAAAAATTAGTTTATCGATATTTACCGAAAAATTATTATAAATTTTTTTTTACTGAAACATAATTAATCAAACCAAATACCAACCAAATTAATTTGATTAATAATGTAGCAATAATTTTATTTCACGATATCGATTATTTAAAAGTGATATCATTGTGAACTGTGAAGCAGCTGAACTATTTCATGCAAGCATCATGCTAAAATTAGACGCCGGAGAGGAAATTATATGCCTCTGGCTACTTGCAGATATTTAAGCGACAAATATGTTATAAACATATAAACGTCTGTGAAATTCCTGACTTGCTCGTCTAAAAGGCAAATGTGGCATGAAAGAAATATTGGCCACAGATATCGACTATTAAAATTTAAAAGCAAAGATATAAGAGCTCTAGCAGTAGTGCTAACAGGTGATTCTCTAATTGGCAGACATGCCAGTAGACTAGCAATGTAAGGCTATATGTAGAAAAAGAATCGCAACTATCGGTCTATGGTTTTTTGACGACGCCTGGGTGGTGACACAAACCATTTGTGCTGGTAAACTGGAGTGTTTCATAGAGGAGCCAATAGAGTGAGGGGAGTTCCGGTAGTATCACAATGAGCCTCTTAAAGGGCTCGGTGCGTCGTTAGACAGACGCTCTGCTATCTAGCTATCATCTATTTGGGAATCGACCTGTGGGACAAATGTAGTCGACTTCACTTCAAATGAAGAAATAACTGTACAATAATACTGCAACGTAAAATTAATATTTCTCCACAACGAATTTTTTGGAGAAAACAAACTTGTCAACGAAAGATATCCAAATTTGGGTGCACAACTTATTCCAGCCGGCAGACATTTTCTTTCTTTTTTACCTAAACAATTTTTAATTTATTAGCATAATAACTTCTTTAATAGAACTCGTTTCTTAACAAGACTAATATTTAATATGAAAGTGAGTTTAAGCAATCTAATTTCAAATTCAAAATTCCAAAAGCATGCAACTAACAAAATTACGTAACATCTTAGTCGGCGTAAGAATGTAGCGCCAATAAAGAGGAAAATAGTAATCTGCTTTTTAGACAAAAAATAAATCTACTACAACGTTAGCTGCTCTAAACAAATTCTAAAAATATAAGAAGATTATATAAGTAACATACAAGTATGAAAATAAAAGAGCACTGTTATATCATAAACAAAAAAAAAAGTATTAAACTTTACTTTATGAAGTTAGAGTTTCAGCTTGGCAGCTTGAAAAGTCGTCCATTCTACATTTTTGACAGTCGGTTCTACACCTGTTTTAATTATTAGTGCGCACAGCGCTTTCCATATAATTAATTATGCAAATTATGTTGTTGAGAAATGTTCGAAATAATAATTTTAATTATGAGACTGGCGCTTAGTATAAACTCTATTACTTTTTTCTTAATTAGTAGTAGTAATTCTTAGCAATACCCGTGGGTGCGTATATGATTCGACGTGTTGTGCCCGGTTTTAGTGTATACCACTGTGGGCAGAAAATAGTAAGACTTTTTAATTTTTTCTTACTGAAGTACATAAACGACATTCGGCAATTTTTACGATGAGTGTAATTATTCAAAAAAGAAGTTCCAATAAATTTTGTGTGCGATATTTAGTTTTGCCTGCTTTTTGCATAAGATTATTGTAATTTTCACAAGCTCCCACATTTAGTCGCGATCAGGTGACTCTCAAAAACGTATAACAAATAATTTTGTATTTTGCAATGAAACTTAATTAAATATGGCAAGTGTCATTAATTTTTAATTTTTTCACTAAACATTGAAATTTACGGAGTTACTGACAATCCGACGTCAACGCGTTTAATCGATTTTGTGTGCAAACTAAATTGCTTGACGCTTTACCTTGAGCATGTTTTGTAAAAAAAATATTTTGCTTTTGCTTTTCTAACCATGATGGATGGTTTTATGGATGGAGAAGACTTGTAAAATTTAGATTTAAATTTTTGAAATTATTTTTTTGAAATAACAGATTATTAACATATGTATATAGTATAGACTAAATAAATATATATATAGAAGAAATATTGAATATTATGTCACAGAGATTCGAGTGGTTTAGAAAAAAAAAAATATCGATAATAATAAATATCGATAATTGATAAATATCGATAAATGCTAAATGTTGTATCTTTTTTAACAAAAATTTTGATAACATTCGCCTGGTTTAGAAAAAAAACCTTTACAGTTAAGAAAAAATAAATATCGATAAATTATTAATGTCGGTTAGTGATAAATATCGATAAATGATAAATATTGATAACTGATAAATATCGATAAATGCTAAATATCGATAAACGAAAATATCAGTATTTAATTTTTCATTGCTGAACTTTCTTTTTTAACCAAGCGAATATAATCAAAGTTTTTTTGAATGATAAGAATAATTTTGATCAGTTTTTATATATGTATATAAATATCGGTAAAAAATATAGAAATTTAATGATAAAAATCGAAAATTAACGAATAATTATCAAAAAATATGGGGAAATATGAAAATAATCGATGAACAAAAAGAGCGATATTTTGTTTTACTTTTTTAGTTGTCGGTATTAATCGAAATTTTTTTTTATCGATGCTTATCGAAAAATTATTTTATAGGTATTAATCGAAAAATTTGAAATATGATTATAAATAAGTAAGTAAAGTACACATTAATTTTCAGCAAAAACGCTATCGTTGATTAAACTTAATTCGCCTGAAACCCTTTAAGCTTATATTCGATAGGGCAAATACCATAGATTGCACTATTAACTGATCGCTGGTGTCTTTACTTTCTGAGTAAGAGCATCAATCGACCAATTTTTTGAAGAAAAAAGAAATATAGAATCATTTGATAACAATTAAAGCAAATATTGACAAAGCATGAGGATTGCGCCATACTTTTAAGAAATACCTATTTTAAAGGGTGTCATATATAAATACATAAAATATTAATACATACTATACATACATAAGTAATATAAAGAAAAACTTATTTTTTTTACAAATTTTCATATCAGAGAAATACCTTTAGCAATTAAAAAAAATGTTTGAGATAATATGAAAACTACTTGAAGAAAATTTATCCCGAAAATATATGTGTACATTAGAGTAAGTCGATTTACAAGGAACCAAAAAAACCCGGAAAAATCGTATATGCGGGAAATGTTCTGTGGATTATTCTGAACAATTTGGCTTGAAAAACAATCGATTTCGAGCCAACGATTTTTATGGCGAGCCGTTCGAATGTTCATCTTAGACACTCTGAGTATTACAAGTATTTTGTAATTAAAAATAATACCAACCTCGTGCTAAATCATAAAATTTTTAAGAAATATTTTCAGCTCTGTCCAAAAAATTTATTTTTTAAGGCCACACAATCTAAAAATTATTACCATTTGCGTTCATATACAACAATTTGTCTAAAAATCTGACGCCACTTCGGAAGTTTATGTAATAGTATTGGCGCAAAACAGAAAAGTCTGCGAAAGTCCATTGCATCAGTTAGCCAGCCGGCAGATGAAATAGCAAAATTGCTACTGAAAACTAACTGATATAAAATATAATAAGAAGCTGTTGATAGAATTGCAAATAAATTAAATGCATGCACAATGGCATATGACACTGCAGAAGCGCCTTCACTACTTCACATCGACTAATTAAAAGCATCAATAATAAATGACCATTTCGATTAGTCACCCGTTTAACAAACACAAACTGGTACATTCATTCAAGACGGGTCTGCAAATATTTTACGTTTTACGCTAGACTAGACTAATTGCTTGCTCTCGCTGTTGTTGTTACTGCTGTGAACCATTCTAGTAGTACACTGGCACGTTGGAGGCTTAATTAACTTACTTGGTTTGAGCGTTTTGCATAAATAATTAAAAAATTGCAATAAACAGCTTTGAACCATTTAATATTATTGCATTTTTCGTTTTTTTTTCTTTTTGTTATTGCATTTGCTTGCGAATTGGTATTTATGTCAATGAAGTTAAAAAAAATAAAAGTATTGAAATGTTATTAAACTCTTTGCCGGCCAAGAAACAATAACGAGTTCAATTTCCTGCACACCAGCAGACATATGTATGTATGCTTAATTTATATATATATACATATATACTACATATACTTATATATATCTTTATTTAAAAGCGCAGCTGTTGTATACCCGCAGCACTGGCGCCGTTCTCATAGGGTTCATATCTATTTGCTTAGACACACTAAATGAATATACTTTAAGCGCTTAATACTTCTTTAGTGTTAATTATGACAATATCCGACCAGTTTTTGTTGATTTAGTATTATTTTTGCTATGCATTTAACAATCTAATTGGCTCAAAGCGCCGCAACTTGTTTCTGTACTGCAGTTATATGACCTAGTTTGTTTGTTTAGTGTTTTAATGGTTTTCTTTGCACGATATAATTACATACATATATACTATATTCCTTTATATACCTACATCTTTTCAGCAAAATATTTTAAGTTTGAACTAAGTATAAAAGTACTTTTGTTTTGTATTTTTTTTTGCATGCTAAATTATGAAATGATTACCTAAAAGTCTTTATTATTTCAAAAGTATATACTTAAGCCTCGGAGTTTTCTTATCATTCTCAGTTTAACTTTGCTTATAATTATTATTATCATTATCAATATTCATCAACATAATTGCCATTTTCAGCGTCATTACAGTTATAAATATCATTACCATTATGATTACCATAACCGCGATAAACTTCTTTACCATTTTCAGCCTTTATATTACGATAATTATTATAATTATAAGTATCATTGTCATTATTGTAGCAATAATCAGCATTAGCATTACCATTTCATACTTTCATCTTTATCATTTTCAAAAGTATTCACCAATATTAGTATTCAACACCATCATTTTCAATATGATTACTTTTATAATTACCATAATCATTATAATTCTCATTACCATTACTGTAACCATAATCCCTGTACATTTTATTATAATTATCGTTACCAATACAATATCAGCACGATTATCATTTTTACTAGCATAAGCATTACTACTTCTTACTTTCATCTTTATCATTTTTCATAGCATTATCACTATCATTACCAGTAACAGTATACATTACCATAATTTTCAATGTGATTAAGTTTATAATAACCATGCTCATTAATATTATAATTATCATTACTATTATAGTCACCATTTTCATTGTAATTTTCAATATCAATAGCAGTATTTTTATAATTTTTAAAAGCATTACCACCATCATTACTAAGATCAGTATTCATCACCATCATTTTCAATATGACTACATCATTGTAATTATAATTATCATTACCATTATCATTGTCATCTTCAATATCATTACTTCTATCGTTTTTCCGATCATTATAATTATTCTTACCATTATTGTAATCATAGTTCCTATAAATTTCATGATAACCTTAATAATTATAATTACCATAACCATTATAATTATAATAATCATTAACATTAGGATTATCATTTTTATGATCTTTAATTATCATCATCACATTGTAATCATAATCACTACAAATTTGATTAGAAATTTCAAAATCGGTACTTGTATCTTTATCATTTTCAAAAGCATTACCAATATCATTACCTGTATCAGTATTCATCAATACATTAGCATTTTCAAAATTGATTACCTTTTTCATTACAATAATCATTATTACTACCATTACCATTATTATTATCATTACCTTTATTATTATCACATTTACTATAAATTTCATTATCATCTTCTAGTGATTGTATCCATGCATACTTCCAATCTTCAATAACATTCCATTAAATATTAGCGATATCATTCCCATTCTTATTAACACGATTACTCATTTGTATTTAAGTGTGATTATTATGATTAGACGGCTTTTTTTTGCTTTCTTTTTACATTAAAATTTCATTAAAGTTCCATAATTACCAACAACTAATCTTAGTGCTGGGCAAATATAATTAATATTAAATTTAAATTACCATTACAAAAATTGAAATTCATAAATTATATATGATTACTGTTAATGCAATTACAATCAAGAATATTACCAATATGATTATATAAGTAATAACTGTATTTTAAAATATCCAAAGAATACTATATGATTACTGTAATCAAAAAATATAATAAATATATAAATAATATAAATTATTTACTTAATTATAAATAATATAACATAAATACTTAAATATTTAAGTTTCAGGTCACATATAGTATTTACTCATATGCTATAAATTATAATAATAAAAATGAAAAGAAATATACGATACTGATTAAGGTAATCGTAATGCTAAAATTCTCCATATTAATATAGAGTAATTTCAATGCTAAGTAATCGAAATATACATAATTATAAATGCTCGGACAATTATGGATATAAAATTTCTTCTGTCGATTTGAAAAGCTTTATTTCATATTAAAACTATATCGTCGCCAAAAATGCAAAACAACCATCATCAAAAAAGAAATTGAAAGTCGTTTTCGGATATAATAACCAATATATACCCACTATATAACGAAAACTTTGTTTCAAAGTGTACGATAACCAATATATAACCATTTTATAGCCAAAACTCAAATTTTGTTTCAATATTTGTGGGTTCTATGTATAATATAATTTTTTCTTCCCCTGTAAGCTTATGAAAAGTGATGTTATGTTATTTTGCATTTTAGGTAAATACCAGATTAATGTAACATGAGTTCAACCATTATTTCATAGGTTTAAACTGGTTAATCTACCCTCGCAGATAAAAGCGGTTAATAAATACTACTAGCTTTGATTTAGTGATAAATATATTGATAAAGGTATAAAGCAGGTGTAGTCTAACTGCTGCAGCCCCTTTCGAATTTCAGTAAGGAAATATGAGACTTCGAAAGATTGAGAATCCCACAAAAAATTAATAATTTTCTTATACTATTTACATAGCAGGTACTCAACAGATTGATCACTATATTCCTTTTGTAATAAAAAATGTGAACCGCGATATTGATAGAGAAAAAATTAGTAGTATTAATAGTAGAAGTGTCGGTAACATAACATATAGAAATCTGCTTCCAATCCCAGTGATGTAACGTTGGTTAGCTTCAGCATTGTAAAATGATTTTCTCACACTGATTATCATCATTATTCGAGGTAAGATAGATAATAATATACTATCAATTTGGAACATATCCGCGTTCTCTCAGTGTAAGACTGGCTGCACTACGCCATCTGTCAAGTTCACCTTGAAATTATTACTTTTTTCTTGCACATTGCTATATTTGTGTCAGAACCCATTGACTTAAATGAAACATCAACCTCAACTTGCAGGTCAGTTTCATTGCCAAAATATTGTTCATGTAAAACGGGTTTCCAAGTAAGTTCTTTTTTCAGTGCATTTCTTTTGGCGCGCTAAACAAAAGCGCGTAAAATTGTGAAACCGAAATGTATGGCGCATTAAGCTATTAAAAAAAACGCAAAACATACGAGTCAAAATAGGCAAATTAAGCAAAAAAAACAAAAAAAAAAGAAAAGATACAAGAAAAAATTAAAAAAAAAAACACAAGAAAAAATTGGCTTGAAGACGGCACAATTAAATTTATGAATTCATAGCGCAAAATTTTAGCATGTTTGCGGAATTCGATAGATTTATAAATAAGCAGCAGCGTGATTTATAGCCACTAATTTCGGCTCGTAACACTTTAAAAAATTAAAATAACTTGCCATAAAACACGCATAAAATCTACAAAAAGGTAAAGAAGCGCTTTGAATTTTTTTTTTTTTTTTTTCGTTTCAGTTTTCAAGTTGAAGAAGACCGTGCGAAAATCAATTTAGCCAACTTTGCTTTAGATAAATATGGAAAAAATATACAATGAAGAGCTCAAAATAATTCTGGGTCAATGTGAAGATTTTTCAATAATTTTTATTAGAGCGACCCGCACCGCTTGTAGTTTGAGTCATTTGTTCACTAAATTAATCGCATGTTCGTAATTAGGCTTAACAGTAGTCAACGAGCCATAACTGTCAGTGCGGCGTCCACAGTTTGACACTTTCAATATTTCAATTCCGCATTTGGTCATTTATGATTAAGCCAAGCGGCTTAGCTAGACAAGCCTTTGGCTGATTTCACGTAAGAAAATCACTTAAAATTTTAGGGGAATATTATTTACATATATTCACATAATAGTGGTATGTTTGTATGTATGTATTCCGGATATACAGCGTGGGCGCCACAAAACATTATGTTGAAGCGTTAATTTATGCAGATTTCTGTGCGCGCTCATAATTAATACAAGATAGCGCACAGCGACACAAACTTAGCTTGGCACATACTAAGCATGGCTTAGTACTTACATAGCTAATATATATGCATACAAAAACCAAATACACTTGTCCACCAGTCTTCATTCATTCATTCATTCTTTGTTGTTAGCCAACACACCATCAAATGTAGAAGAGCTAATTGTGCCACCCTAATGCTGCTGCTGCCTGCCTACTGTTACTAATAACTTTTATATTATACATGTTAATTTTATATTTTCATTATTTAACTTATGGCAAAGCGTGGCAATAAGTTGTACGACCAAATGGAAAAGAAAATAATCAAAATAACAATAACAACACAGACAAAACGGGAGATTACAAAAAGCGAAAGTTAAAGCTGGCAATAGACAAAAGCCGCATGGAGCACAATAGAAAGAAAATATAAATAATGAAAAGTATACATTTGTATGTGTGTGTGTGTGTGTAAAATATAAGCCTCAAATTTACGGGCGCCCAGCAGAGACATTTAGGAATTCAGAGCTGGTGAGTTGCCGGTAAATTATTGGTTAAACTATTAGTTAGCAAGTGGATCGCATTTCTACAGTAATGTTACAAAAAAAAGAAGAATTAAATATACATACATATGTATTTATAGCAAGCATTCCAAATTTTATTTTTTCTAAGATAAATGAATATAAGCCATAACAAAAAATACTTCTATAATATATTTATATTTTTTAATAAAAATCAGTAACCTGTTTGAAAAATTTAGAAGATTCAGTTTTTCCTTAAATAAAAGAACAAAATAATTTGCATACAAAGCCTTGATGTTGACTGATTCGTTTGCATAGCAGCTATGTATATGCTATAATGGTGCGATCTGAAAAAATTTTTCGGAGATTGCACCGCTTTCTTGGACAATAACTCATGCCAAATTTCGTGAAGATATCTCGAAAAATGAAAAACGTTTCCAAACAAAACATTGATCTTGATCAGTCTGTTTGTATGGTAGCTATATGCCAAAGTGGCCCAATCTGAACAAATTGTTCAAAGATTATACCGTTAGTTTGAACGATAATCTGTGCCAAATTTCGTGAAGATATCTCCTCAAATAAAAAGTTCTCTATAGAAGGACTTCTGCTTGACCGATAAGTTTGTATGGCAGCTGTATGGTATAGTGATCACATCTGAAAATTTTTTTTCGTAGATTGCACCATTGTCTTGGAAAACAACTCATGCCAAATTTCGTGCAGATATCTCCTCAAATAGAAAGTTTTCTATACAAGGACTTGATTTAAATCGCTTCGTTTGTATGGCAGCTATATGCTATAGTAGTCCTGTATCGGCAGTTCCAACAAATGATAGGCTTTTTTGGGAGTTGAAGGATATTTGCAAAATTCCATACCAACATCTCAAAAACTGAGGGACTAGTTCGCATATATACCGGCAGACAGACGGACGGATAGACGGATAGACATAGCTAAACCGACTCAGCTTGTCACGCCACCATTTTTTCTTGCATTCTATGAGTGTTACAAACGCCGTGGCATACTTTATATACCCTTTTCAGGGCTTAAATGTTAGCGAACTAATACAAAATACTGCACTTGTTACTTATTACAATATTTTCCTGCTGGGATCCCTATTCCAAAGTACATTTGTAAAGTTTATGTTACGAGTGTGTCGTGGATATGGAAAGTTTTTGTATTATGTTCATATGGCTAAAGCATAAATATACAATATAGTATACATACTGAGTAACGTATACTATATTGTATGTATGTATATACCCGTGCACTAGATTTATGAGAGTTTGATACGGTTATCATGTGTCAAGTGGTGGTCAGCGGCGACTGGAAAATAGAAAACAGTGAACTTGAACGCAAAAGGCAGGTTGACATTGCAATGCAGTACAGTGTGTGCAAATCATAAAATATTTCAGCAAATATGTAAATGAAATGCATGTATAGAATTGTATAGAAGAAAATATACTATTACAAAAGGGTGATCCATTTCAAGATTCCTTACCTTTCCCAAGTTTAATGGAGAATGTTTATTATCATTCGAAAGAACATTCACTGGCATTTACTTTTTGAAGATTATCTCGTTGAAATAATGACCGCGGCTATGTCTCATATGGTTCATTATTGGATGGAAACATTATTTGATGGATTATGAGTATCCACCAGAATTTATTTTTTTGCTGTTCATGGAATCAGTGTTCCATATTTTTGAACATTGATTCTTATGTAAAATTGAAAGAAGAATCGAATGGAAAAGTCAATTTTGAATTTGATTGGAAGTTTGGAATTTTGAAGTTGGTGAAAGAGCACAAAAAACTGTTTTTTTTGGAAAAAAATGTTTTTTTTTGGATTTTGAAAATTTGTTTGGATTTAGTAAATATTTTTATCAGAAAGTTGAGATTTTTTACATAAAATTGTTTAACTTCACAGTTTTTTTAACTCAATTTTCAGGTCGTTAAAAAATAAAAGAAATAGTAATTTTTTTGTTTGAACGGCATACGGGTCCAAAATCATGTCGCCAATTGATGGAATGGCCCATATGTTTAAAATCAATTTGGAACAAATTTCTCCTAATTAATAAGAAATATTTAAACCTCAGCGCCATCTATCGGGTACATATTTGATTACAAAAAGAGATGAACTTACTTTGAAGAATTTCGGAACAGAGCGCCACAAAGCGGATACACCTATGCCTCAAATATTTATGTGAATAATTAATTTACGTTTCGAAATTCTAAAAAAATGGGGAATTAAATCTACATATATATATGCCTATAAGAGTATGGGTAAATTAAATTAAAAATAAAATAAAACATTTCTAGAAATTCTAATTTAATTGCACATAATTCGAAATTAGAGATAACATTTCGCAGTCTTTCAAAATATGCCTTTCTTAAAACTTCACTTAAGTATATGTTTCGATGAAAGACTAGATTCTATGCTATATCAGCGTATAAACTGCAAAAATTTCATTACATGTAGGGGTATGTATATTAGAGTGGCTCGATTTTTTTTTATAAAATCGCATTTGTGAGGAATGTTATGCGGATCATTCTGAACAACTTTGCATAAGAGAGCATGGGTCTAAACCTGGTTATTATTATTACTATTAAAGTAAAGTTGAAAGTATTTCCTATACAATGAAGTACGACTTTTGAAAAATATCAAAAATTTACAAAATGGCGTAGTTCAGAAAAGAAGTGTCGTTTTTTTAGGTAAAAAATTGTCGTTTTTTAATGCCAAATTGACCATTTTCAACCAATCAAAAGGATACTATACTATACTATTGTATAGT
The DNA here is from genome assembly GCF_016617805.1 of Bactrocera tryoni. NCBI lineage: Eukaryota > Metazoa > Arthropoda > Insecta > Diptera > Tephritidae > Bactrocera > Bactrocera tryoni. The sequence continues at coordinate 25,554,096 of NC_052501.1, forward strand.
AAATATTTTCAAGAATAAACAGTTTCAATTTGATTTGTCAGCAATTTTGAAAAATGTCGTTCCGCGAAAAACGCGTTTAAAGTTTCAACTATCCGATTTATACCTGCTAGAGGTAGCGTTTTAGAACGCTGCCATTCAAAAACTAATCAAGATATGATCTTGCCAATTTCACAGTGTATTTTTAAAAATATAAACTATCGAAAGGCAAAAACAAACCGATTATTTTAAACTGTCACACTGGTATAGTCCCCTAATGTATATACCGAACTCAAACAAATCGTGGCTTATATAAACTGAATATCTCCAAAGCCACCCAACAAATTCTGTGGTGCCTGACATTTAGCGCGGGCAATGAGTGAAACCAAATAGAAAACTAAAAGCGCTGAAATACAAAATAAAAAAATATAAAAATGTGCAAGAAAAAAGCAACAAATACGTTTATTGTGATTTAAGTTATGAATAGCAGATTAACATCATTTATCACCCGAAAATTTCACATAGAATTCAGCCACAGGGATTTGTTGTGAACTTGTGGCATGATGAGGTGAAACATAAAATAATTTGAATGCAAACAAAACGTTACAAAAACGTACAAAAATCATAACTAATTAATCAAAAGCGAAAGAAATTGAAATTTCTCATTTCATATTACAAAAAACTGGAAGAAAGCGGTCAATGAACTGAAATGGCTGTTTGCCAAGCGGAGAGTACAAAAGGGAACACTTACACACAAAACAAATTAATAGAAATCAAATAAGAAACTGGTATTGAAAAAAGTAGTATATATTTCATACGTACATATTATATATATAATTTTTATGTTAATTTTTTATTTTTATTTTTTTTTTGGAAAAACTGATAGTTTCTTGAGAGAAAAAAACACATTAAAATCTGCAAAATTCAAGTGCTGAAACCATGGTCCGCTATCGAGATATTCATTTGCAAGATCAAAAGAGGCGTCAAACTATTGTTGGTATGTATGTTTATGTGGATATGTTTCCATTCAGGCTTGTAGATACAGTTGAACTTCACTAACTCGGATCAACATAATCCACAAACAAAACTGCGAGTTAGCGAGACTTCGAGTTATGGAAGGCAATATGTATAAAATTCAACTTCTATTGCCAATTCAAGAGTAGGACTTATGGAGAGCTTCCAGTTGTAGAAGTACGAGTTATGGAGAACTTTGAGTTATAGCAGTTCGAGTTATGGAAGCTCAACTGTATTTCTCCATGAAATCTCCACCATCTACAACAGCAATAACATCGTTTGAAGCAAGCAAACAAAAATAAAAATGCAAAAAAAATTACAAGCGAAACCTTTCCGCGAGCCAACGTTAAACACAAGACTTCGGAAACGAACTTGGAATGCCAACATAGCGGTTATTGACGCGCTTTGTTTAATTATTTGACTTTTGCGTAACTTTTATTTGGTATGATGAGTTTTTATCGCAAGTTTTGTTTATCCTTACTTACTTTTATTTTGATTATTTTTTTCGCAATTCTTTTTTAATTTTTTTTTAATTTTTTTTTTAATTTTTTTTTTTAATTTCTTTTAATTTTTTTTTATATTTTTTTATATATTTTGTTTTCTTTTAATATTTTTACCCGTCTTTCTAACCCTGTAGAAAATATTTTTATTTCTTTTCAAGTTTATTTTCGCTTTTAATGATCGGAATGAAAACATATGCCGGATTTGATTAATTTTATGTAGAAAAAGTGCCGATAAAGAGAAGAGAAATTACACTTTCTGTAACGGATTTGGTGACAATGAGCTAGCCGCTGTTGTTTCAATTGTTGTTTGTTGATTGAAAAGCGGCTGGCGTGTTTATTTTTCACGCTAAGCGGCTTTTCACCGTTTTCTTTTGCTCTAGTTGGCAATAAGGTAGACGAATGCAGTGAGTAAGGCGTTAATCAAATGCTTCAAACATAAACTTGCACATATGTATGTACATGTAGTTATAAGAGAAAAAACACATGCGAGTATCAAAAGTGTCATAGAAAGTGAGATTAATGAGCACCTTCTAATATTGGAATATTTATTGAAATTCTATATTATGAATTAGCGCTGATTGTGATCATATTTCTATGCGTTTGTTTAGTGTTACGCTCAGTAGTTCATTTAGTTCATATGTAGGTTGAGAGAGAGAATAAACAATCACACTTTAATCGCCTTTCATATTTTTCTAGTTTCTATGCTCTAGTAAAATTTTTCCTACTTACTGTTTGCCTAGTTACTTATACTGTATATTACTTCTTACAAGTCATCTCCGCACTCATTAAGCTAATTATATTGTTTATGTTCAGGGTAATTTAGCAACAAGCACTCACACTTTACTAGTAACTGATTTTGTAATTTTCAGCTAGAATGATTTAGTGTGTTAAACTTGAACGGCATCAGTTGGTTAATGAAACTAATGTTTTGGGCATTTTCTAATTTATTCGCATTACTAAAAGTAAGCATTATTCATATACTTAATTTAAATTGAATACACTATTTTATAGTTAAAGTGAAATGAGTCTGCAAAAATGTATTGTAGACATATAAATAGGGTAAGAATTATTATTTTAATATTAGTTTCTGTTGCCATATCTGAGCAGTAGAGAAGAGCCATACTCCTGAGATTAAAAATATGTACAAGAAATATTTTCGGTAATTTTTTTATTATTTGGAAAAATTCGATTACCTGCTATTTCGTTCACAAAAAAGCGACTAATACTTTAGTAATTCATTCTTGAGACAGAAAATGCCTCAACTAGAGGTGAAAGACCTGAATCTATTTTTAAATTAAATCCGGATGTCTGTCTGTCCGTCCGTGCAAGCTGTAACTTGAGTAAAAATATATAATGAGGTATTATGATGGAACTTGGCACACGTATTTCTTGGCTCCATAAGAAGGTTAAGTTCGAAGATGGGCAAAATCGGTCCACTGTCACGCCCACAAAATGGCGAAAACCGAAAACATATAAAGTGTCATAACTAAGCCATAAATAAAGATATTAAAGTGAAATTTGGCACAAAGGATCGCATTAGGTAGGGGCATATTTGGACGTAATTTTTTTGGAAAAGTGGGCGTGGCCCTGCCCCCTACTAAGTATTTTGTACATATCTCGGAAACTACTTTAGCTATGTCAACCAAACTCCTTAGAGTCGTTTCCTTCAGGCATTTACATATACAGTTCAAAAATGCAAGAAATCGGATAATAACCACGCCCACCTCCCATACAAAGGTTATGTTCAAAATCACTAAAAGTGCGTTAACCGACTAGCAAAAAACGTCAGAAACACTAAATTTTACGGAAGAAGTGGCAGAAGGAAGCTGCAGCCAGGCTTTTTTTAAATTGAAAATGGGCGTGGCGCTCGCCCACTTATGGACCAAAAACCATATCTCAGGAACTACTAGACCGATTTCAATGAAATTCGGTATATAATATTTTCTTAACACCCTGATGACATGTACGAAATATGGGTGAAATCGGTTCACAACCACGCCTTCTACAAATAAAACGCTATTTTGAATTCCATCTGATGCCTTCTCTGTATAATATATGCACTAGGAACCAATGATGATATCGGAATAAAACTTTACAAAAATACGGTATTTGAAAAATATGTAAATGACGGATAATGAAATCTCGATTATCACTTTATCATGTGAGAGTATAAAATGTTCGGTGACACCCGAACTTAGCACTTCCTTACTTGTTTACCATAGGAATACCAAGAACTTTATGGATATTTACATTATGTACCAAGACGTACACGTGATTGTTCTAAGCATTTTCGATTGGAATCTTTGTATTATATCGATACAAAGTTCAACTAGGTCGTATCCCACAGTTAAATGTCATACATCCAAATCGGTTTTTTTTATATTGAAGCACTTCGTTGTCTAGGCGAAGTTTAGAGATTTTATTTAAAAGCCAATTTACGGTTGCGGCTCTTATCTTCATGCAAGTTATTTTACTCGATATATGTTTTCGCCACGTGAGCCTTCGATCTAGGTGAAGATAAGTTACTTCATTCGCTTGTGATAGTAAAATATTGATTTTAGCGAATATGTAGCATGCTTACTCTTTTGTTCACTCACATTTATATGCCAGTTGGATAGCAATTCTTCGACAGAACTTAAGTGCTCGGCTAATATTCTTGATGCTATAATGTGGTATTTGTTAAGGCTCACTAAAGCTTGTCATCCGCCAAAGTTGATGTCAGTACATTACTGTTGGAATGTCTGCTGTATATATTATGTACAGAACCCTTTTTTCTCGTTCTTCTGATATGAAGTCTGCTACTTTAACTGTAAATTTCCTGTTTCTTAAATATGACTCCAAAGTTTTATGCAATTCGTAAGGTAAAACATTTTTGATTTTCCATAAAAGGCCTTCATGCTAGACCTGACGCCTAAACAACGTTTAGAAGTATAGCTGAACAGTACTCTCTGTGCTCAAATGCTTTTCTTATTTCGTTAGTAATTCTATTTACTTGCTCTATCGTGCAATGTTTTGCACGAATTGGTTGATACTGTAATATTTTCGTGGCGGAAAGATTAGTAACTCCTTTTTCAAATATCTTAGAAAGAAAGGCTAGAGTACTAATTGGTCTGTCTTCATACAGACTTTTTTAAGTCTTTTCCAGGTTTATCTAACAAGATAATCTGCGACTTTTTCCATGGCATTGGATAGTATACGAAACTAAGAATTTCACTGAAGAGTAAAGAGCGCACCTCTACAGCAATATTTGGTGACTCAATTAGCATTTTTTTGGAAATACTATCATTTTTTTTTTGTTTATTCAAGTTAAATTTATGTACAATCTGTCTTAATATTAATAGACAATAAGTAAATGTGCTGTTAAGGTACAAACAAAAAATACTATCATGAACTGGATATATTAATTTTGCCACGAAGTTCGTAACAACCTGAAAGAAAAGTCAGAAACGACTACCAGCTTTGCGGATTTTTCCAAATTTACCGCATTTTTCAAGCCTGTTGAAAGTCTTGCGGATTTATATCCGGATTTTATCGTACACCCGGATTTTGAACAATTGATGTCAAAAAATCTAAACGATTACTTCAAAACGGCGCAAATCTTATAAATTTTTCTGAGAACGTCATTGCTAAAACACTTGGCTACTAAGTTCGAAATTAATATTAGTAGTTTCGAAATTAGTGGATAAAATTCGAGTAGTTCCACATTCTTTTGCTAATTTAGAGAGAATTTTCTACCAAATTAAATTAGAAAACTAAAAAAGCTCTACAATTTGTTAACAGAGACAATTTCAGCAATTATTCACAGTAAAACTTTCGTTAAAAATCGATTTTCAATATGAACTATGCAAAGTTTTACAAAGGCATGAACAAAGACTTCTAAAAATAATCATAACAATTGGGAGCCTCATTATTTTTAAAACATTTAAATTAGTGCTTATATGGAAAACTCATCGCTTTCATCGATTTAATATGCGACTGTCATATAATGTGGATGTATCGAAAATCGCATTAAAGTATAAAGCACAGTGTAGTGTATGATCAAGTATGTAGTTGCTTCTATGACTTTGAGAAATCTGACTCTAGTAATGACTGAGTAGAGCGCAAAATCTTTAATTACTATATCTACTGGCAAAAATAAATTTACTTTAAAATGCACTGACAGCTCAAACTATCTTCGAAATATTTACTTCCTTTTGATGCTCTACCAATACTGCCATTTTAATAAAGTTTAGTGGCGTTTGTATTATAATAAATTCCCAAAGAGTGTTTTTTTCTTATTCGAACGAACCTAATAAACACCGTAAACAATGAAACAAAGCGCCGTGCCGTAAACGTTATAATGCGATTAGCGCTGGAACGTAAACCAAATGTTTAACAAATTGCTGTTTAGCATGAAAGAAAAAACAAACACCAAAAACTGCATAGTGAAGGGTACCAACAACAATTGTTTATTGTTTAAAGCAAAAATCTCGACTGTGGGGCGTGGGAGGGTGCACAAATTTGCCTTCAACGCAATGAGTGTATAAATATACCAATACATCTACATACAAATGTTTACGTGCACAATGGTTGCTTGGTCAACCATCGCACAAAGTCAGTGGTCAGTTGTCCCAAGTGTCGAAAATATGCGAAAATATTTAAATTAACAAACTGAGATTTTGACAAAATTTATATATTTCACATACGCATGTTAGGCTTTGGGGAATGTGGCATGTGACACTGCTGCCATACAAAGTCGTCGCGTAGAATTTGCTCAAATGAGTGCGTATTTTGGCTTAGAGATTTATGCACTCTTGTTTCGCCGGTCTGACACTGAGTGAGGGTGAAATGTGGAAATGAAATTTGGGTTGGCAGTTGACATGGCAGCACTGGCTGAAGCACTGAACCGCTGTACGGAGTGGCAGCGTTGGAGAAGTGTGGTTGCATTGCTGATCTAATGCAGTTTAATCAAATCTATGCCATGTTGAAATTTGGTAAACATATGAACGTTGTTAATGTTTAGGCATATGAATTATTTGATGATGGTAAAAAAGGTTGAATTCGTTCAAATATTTTTAGAATATATATATTTGTAAGTCATGGAATTTAAGAAAAAATAAAAAAAAAAATTATTTAAGAAGAAATCGTAATATATATATCAATCCTTTTGAAATTTTCTTTAAACTTAAAAACACTGAGCTGATCCAGAAAGAAATATATAACAGTTTTGAACAGAGATTTGGCAGAATTCCAAAGCCAAGAACTTCAAAACATGCCTTTTAAATGCATCAACCACCTCTTCAGGTGTCGAAAAACGTTGACCTCTTAATTTATTTTTTTCGTACATGAATAAAGAAGTCATTCGGTGCCTAGTCTTGACTATATCGTAGATGACTCATCAAATTGATGTTCTGAGTACTCAAAAATGCCGTTGCTATAGTCGATATGTAAGGCATTGTCGTGGTGAAGGTGATAATTCTTCGGCTTTCGAGCTCATACGCGTAAACCCAATTCATCATTTGTCACGATGTCATAGACTTGTTTCTAGGCACCAAAATTTTGTTAAAGTTTCTCTCGACCAATCAACACCAGCCTTTTTTGAGCGATCGGCAAATTGTATGGGCTTCAACGTGATAGTTTTTACAATCAAATGCCTATGCAATATTGAATGTGTGGTGGTCTCAGTAATGTTATCAGTTGCCTCAATCCTACGATAGGTCACATAACGATCTTGCAAAATCGGTTTGCGCAGGGCATCAAACAAAGCTGATTTTTGACGACTTTTCTGAAATTCGTCTTGGAGTGAATTCACCACACCATCGACAAACAAGTGCACTTGATGGAGCTTCATCGTCAAAAATTGAATTCGGTTCATCTAGGCATCCCCTGATGAGTTAATCCACGTCAAAAGTTGTAAAAAATAATGGCGCGAAATTTTTTTGGCCCAGCAGAATATTTTAAGTTACTGTAAACAACACAAATAGCGCTCGTATGTCAAAGACATCTGATGCATACTATCAAAAATGTCATTCCGATAAAATTGTCGGGTTCCAGAGTACAACACTAGGGTTGGCAAATCCCGAAATGTAAGAGGCAACCGACGTATAGTTTTTTTAAAGTTTCAAAATAAAACGTCCAAAATATTAACTGCTAAAGACGTTTTAGCAAAGATACATTTATGGTATATAGGTATTATTAGAACTTATTGAAAGTAGACTACTCAGCATACATTATCAGCTACATGAACAGTTAGGCCTTCATACTAAATTATTAATGAAAAAATATAATTAAATATAAAGAATAAAAGGGACTTACCAACATATAGGAGGACGCTACTGTATTCTTATTTGTTGTGACCTAAACATAACCAACACTGAATTAGTAAATCAGCCGCTTCTGAAAAAGATCAGAGAAATAGATTGGGTTATTCGTATGGAATTGACAAAGAATTTGGCAACAATATAAAAATAATAATGTTATCTTTTTATGAGTGGTTCTTTGTTATCAAATCCTAAATCTAAGATTTATCAGCACATAACTTGAATTATTCTAAAAGGAATGCCTCCAAACTCATAAAAATAATGTTCTTATATTCCTTATATTCTTAGGTTTCTATTGAAAGGTTTATAGCTGCGCCAATCTTTGTCAGCCTTTATGACTCTCAAACATTGAATTGCTTTCTGAAAGATCTTTTTTACGGATAACAGTTTTTAATATTTTTTTTTCGTACCTATATCTTGCCAAATATGATGGCAAGCCGTCTATTTATATATCTTATTATGTTATGAAAAGAAATACTGTTCTCTAAAAAAATTCCTAAAATGCAAAAATTTAAATCAAAACCACACTTGTTGCTTCATACACATGCCGCAATTCCAGTTAAACTCATTCATGCACTTGTTTCACTAACTGCCCAGCTCTTAATGTCTTTCGTTGATTTATTATCATAATTTCTTCGCGCCTTTATTTCATGTTTTGTCTCTACAATCATTAATATTTCGGCTTTATTTTTCAACATTTATATCATATTTCCAACTCGCATATTTACTTAGCCTTACTTTTTACGACACTTTATCCTCTCGAGCCTTGCTGAACCTTAGTCAGTTTACATTGCATTCTTGTTTTTTTTATCTTTTTGTATTTTTAATAACCAACATTCATAAAATGTTGAAGAAAAATTGTTTTATAAATGATTGCAAGGGGTAAAGTGCTTGAAAAAGTGCGCAAAAGGAGCGCAAATTAATTCCAGTTAAGTGGATTATCAACTTCGAAGTCAGTTCCCTTCGCCAAAATAATAACTCAATGAAGTGCTTGTCATTATGAGGCGTTAAGTACATACTATATAACTAGCTTATGTAAGTGAAAGATAAAAAGCTGAAGAAGAAACTGTGGCATAAAGCAATCTTTTATTTTATTTAGGCCATTGAGGAAATGGCATGCTGTATGGAGGCGTGATTTTATGCGAGTTTAAAAAAATGACCAACTATTGGGATACTGAAAAGACTCTAGACGGAATTAAAAGACATTTCGTGAATATTGTGAAATGTAGAAGATGTCATTAACATTCATTGTTGAACTCGAAATTTTATGAATAAATCGGCTATATTCCAATGTAATTTCTTGAAAATAGTACAGAAAATGTTTATTAATAATGCCTTTTAAAGAACGAAATGAATATCCATAACATAAAATTGCTTTAACGCCACTAAAGTGTAGTTAAGACTATAAAACACTAGCAGAAGTAGTGTTTTAGATAGCTGATCGAAGATCGCACGTGGTGTGGTATATGTAGTATTTTGTGAAGCGCTTAGCTCTATTACCTTAATAACTTGTCTCAATAATAAGTTTTTATATTCAACATAAAGTCAGGCTTGAAGTTAAGGTGGCGTCAACCTTATATCTTGTCAAATTAGACTAAAGGCGTTAAGATAAACTGAATGAAAAGCATTTTCAGAGCATTTAGGTTTCACTGAGACTTCAGTTCAGAAGAAAAATTCGACAGGAGGATAGGTGAGGTAGGCTTTAATCTACTTTCAGAAACGACAATCATACAAATATACAGGCTTTCTTCTCACTCTAATTTAAATTTTGCTTTTTCGTGTGCCAAACTGTTTGGGAAACTCTCCAACCCTTAATCTCGCTCACTATTTCTTTCGGGAATTTATAGGATTGCCTAGTTAGCTTAATATTATGAACCAGGAGCAGAGAACGCTTGCAAAGACAAGTGAATCGTGGATTTATACGTCTGAGTCCAAAAGTAAACGCAAGTTTATATTTATATATATGCATATGTAAGTTTGTGTGTATGTTTGCTAAAAGTAGCAACAGCAACAGCAACTACAACAACAACTATACATATGTTGATGCCCAACTTGACCTCAACTTTCAGAGTTATGCGCTTCGCTGCCACCGATTCCAACCTCATGCCGCATAAAGTGTTTCATAAATAACAATAAAAGTCGAAGAGTTCATACATAAACACATACATATATACACTACATTGTGTTATATTGATACCGAACCGCCAAACTGGCCGTCAACGTCGCGAGCAACAAAGCGCTGCGCCAACTTGCCGCAAGATGCGCAACAATTGAACCTGTCCAAGCGCTGTGTTGCACGTCCAACACATAACGGTGCATATACAAATTCGGCTTTTATTGCAGCTTCCATTTGTTGTTTTTGCTATTATAATTTGCAGTGCTGTTGTTGTCGTTGCAACACAACAACGGGTGATAAAGTGAAAGATGGCCTGCAGTCAAAGCCACCGCAGCGAAAGAGAGCAGAAAAAAAGCAAATAAAGGTAACAAAGAAAGAAAAAAATACAAATAAAAATAAAAATAACAACACTAAAACCATTGTAAAGCTGTAGTTAAAAGCAAACAAGAAAAATAAATAAATATTAAATCAGTGCTGCCTCAGCAGTGAAGAAATCAACCGCAAAGCTACAAACCACCGCTACACCGCTTATTGGCGTTGTAATTGTTGTTGCGCGCGCGCTGTTTTCAAGCCGCTCATTTGTTTGCCGAGCTGGTAATGGCAAGTTCGCGACCGGCAGTTCAACACCATCAGCGGCCAGTTACGGCGTTCGCCGCCGCCGACGCAACCGTATTGACTTTATGAATTGAATTATGGGAAGTAAAACAATTTGGGTGGGCAAGCAGCGTTGAGCGCGTTGTGCGCATGCGCCACATACTGACCACAGCCGCTGCTGTTGCGGCCGCTTTTGTTATTGCTGTTGTTGTTGTGCGCATAAATTGCTGTTTTGTTTTTCGTATTTTATTTATGCATAAAATGCGGTTGCCAGCAATTCACCGGAATATAATTCAGTTCACTTCATTTTCTGTTTCCTCTATCTTTTTTTCCTCTTAATTTTTCTTCTTCTTCTTGTTTGCCACTGCAAGTTGTTGTTGTTGTTTGACTTTTTATGGTCATAAAATGAAAGGCCAATACGCAGAAAATATGGGCGCAAATCAACAAAGCGAAATGCAACACATAACTAGTACGCTGCGCGACACAAAACAGCGAAATATTGTAATGCAAAAAGCGCAAAGCGACAACAAAAACCAAAAGTAAAAAGGTTGTTGCATTGCGCAAGAAGCGCGGCAAAGCGCCTGCGCATGCGTAATAAGTGGGTGCCGAATTTTTTCCTGCCGCCATTCTTTATTTGGCATTTAAAGCCGTTCGAGATTTGTAAACGCCGATTGAATGCCTTTCTTCGTGTTTCATTCGATTTCGGTTTTGTTTTTGCTTTGCATTCATAATTTCTGTGTAAAGTACCAGCCGGGAGTTGTTGTTGCATGCTGCTAGCAAACACATTATTAAATTATGGAAATTCCGCGAAATTTCATTTTCGAATTTGCAGATTTAATAATTGATATTGAAATGCGATTGTCGTGCAACAGCAGTGGCGTTGGTATTTGCCGTTTTTCGTGGGAATTCAGCGGAACTTTAAGCGAGTTTTAACACAAGTTTTGTTGCAACCGGGCATTTTCATTTCATTAACGTTTTGTTGAGGCTCTTTTACATATATTAAAGATATTATCTATGGACGAATGATCCGATCACTATAAAATTTTCTGCATATTCTGTTAATAGTTCTCCATGCAATGATGTATTAGTTTAGACAGTCAACAGCTGCCAAAATTGTGGTAAAAAAATATTGTCGATTTTTTATTTATTTTTTCAACGATAAGATGACACATATATCTTCTAGTAGACTGTTAGGTTTTAGCCAATCCATCCATCCTTACAAAAATTTACAGTTTATTTTGAAAGACAGGCGATTTGCATTTTATATCTAAGGAACAAAAAAATAAATAAATAACTAGGAATTAAAGAACAAAAATAAATAAATTATATTTTATTGTTTTTCAAATATTCTCCATTAAAATCTATACTTTTTGCGTGCGTTCGAGCCAATTGTCGAATAACACTTGCCACTAAATTAAGCCTTATCGAGCAACTCAGCACATTTGATCAAAAAACAGATTTTTTCCACCTCAGCTGCCCAGTGTTTCTTATGTTGAAGTATTGGAAAGTTGTGGCAGTCATATCGTCTCTGAAAGCGGGACATTCGCAGAGATACAAAGATAATGTTCCAGTGTTTCATCACCCTCCACGCATGCTCTGCATTACGCCGAATCTAGTTTTCTAAAGTTAGAGATTTAAAGTGATGTACCCTATGTTGTCCCTATAATATTACTAAGTTCCCTATTGTCAAGGAGTAGAAGCTGTTTGGCCTGTTTACCATCGACACTACCCCAAAATAACTTTCTGGTATGTTCTTTGTTGCTAGTGTTTTCAGAGCTGAGGTGTTCCTTTAGTTGCGATTGCTTTAAAGAACACTTGAAACAGCTGAATGGTCTGGGACAGCTTAGAATAATTGTGTTCCCTGAGTGTGCCAACTCGTCTATCTTTTTGTTTTCCTCCATTCTTATACGACTGGTTATATAGATACTTCGATAACATTAACCGAGTTACCTACTGAGAGTCTAGCTATTGCCTGTTGCATAACCTAACGTATGAGACTTAGTATTGTTTAGCTTTAAATGCCTCTTGGCGATCCACTAAATGCTTTATGAACTTGCTGATTAAATCAGAAGCCCACTTGTCACTGTCTCAAACTAAGCAAATGCCCACTATGGAAATTAATTTCAAAATTAATTCTTAAATTGTTTCGCCTTATCGCTTTAGCTCGCCTTTACATGGATGTTTTTTAGCTACCCAAAGGATACTTGCTCTAAGACCGGAAGTCGTGAGCTGCTGGATCCATATGCAAAAGAATCCTTTCTGGCCACTACCAAGTGAGTGGCGCTCATGGAACTTTCCTCGCTTGCATGAACTTCTACACATGATTCCATCCTCAATATTGATTATTTTAGTTGCAAATATTTTGTTAAGTGAGCTTGGATGTCTTACACATGTATATAAGTCTATGCAATACCACATAGCTACATATCGTCCAACTGTTTCAGCCATTCATTTAGGCTACTTTGTCTTTCTTGTTTCATCTCTTCTTTCGTTAAGAGAGTGCCAGTGTTTTTCGTTTCATCTAATACTTGCTGAATTTCCAAACGAACCGGTGCTGGATCTAAATCGATATACTTCTGGCTCAATGAATTATTTGCCCTTTGGAAAATCCATATCATTGGAATGCTAGGAACCGTAACTATACTGAGGTACTAAATACCGTTTATTTTTCGTTTTTTTTTTAATTTTCGTTACGTACTTTGTAAGAAAAATGTTTTCCTTGGAAGAAAGTGTGTCTTTTGGGTATTACAAACTTCAACTTAATAAACATCCATATATTGACACCCACAAGTTTATTATGAGATCGGCACTAAATGCAATGCACAGCTTAGTTAACTTTTTAGCCAAATAATTTAGAAGTAATTAGAATTCTTAGATTCTCTGTGAGAGATGCTTAGAATTTTCTAAAATTTGCAAACAGTTTTCTAAAATAAAACATAATATAATAATGCATATTTCAATGCGAATGCTCAGCGCAAATCGACACTAACTACTTTCAGTAACAAAAGCAAGAGTCAAGCCAACAGCTTACAGCTGCCTCACAAACTAACGCCTACATAATCCGTTAATCTACCGCCAATAACAAAAACTCCAAACAAGACGCCATAAAACCATAAAAACCGCACTTGCCATGGCAATAGAAGCATTCGAAAATAATTGTATAAAATTGAAATAAAATAATTAAAACAACAACAGCAAACAATACAGGCAGTGTGCAAAAAAATTGGCCCGTGTGCTGTGGCGCTCTCCGCGCCGATTGTTGGTTAATGAAAAATGCTACCGAAACAAAGACTGCAGACACAAACTTCGCCAACAAATGGACGCGGACGCGTGTCGGCGACAGTAACTGCCACGACGGCGGCGACAAGTGCTGGTGAATGTTGTTTTGACAATATTGCGGAAAATATACGTATGTAATGGAAAATATAGATGTATGTATGTATGTCTGTATATATATACTTATATAAATATAATATACATATATTTACATTATAATACTTTATGTACATGTAAATTATACATTATTGTTGTATGCTCACGTGTGGCACACTTGTGCGCTGGCGTTATTTGAATTATGTTTACTGTTACATATTTTCACCTACTTATTCATATTTTCTGCAAGTGATATGCAAACACACATATACAAACTTGTATATATGTGTGCTCGCAGTAAATGCACCAGATTAAGAGCATAATGCAGTTTGCTATTTGTCTTTCTGGCACTCCTTCAAGGCAGCAAAAATTATAAACCAAACAAGAAAAATAGAACAAAAAAAAAATAAATAAAAACACAAAAACAAAGAGCAAAAAGGAATTGAAAATTATCAAATAAATTGGAAATCCATTAAGCGCCAAGAGTTGAATTTTTAATCAAAAAAATTACAAATCGAAAAAAAATTCTTTGCGTGACAATCTCATACTTAAGCAGGATTTCGGCTGTGTGTTGTTGTAAGCAAAAACAAAAGGTTTTTTTAAATATTTTTTATTACTAATTCTTCATTCGTTCATTGGCAAAACAAATAAATGTCGTCACGCCACTATGGCAGGCGCCCAACAGACGCTACCTTGAGGGCTGGGAACTTATTGCGTGTGCCACGAACACTCTGCCAAGCCACAATAAATACACTACAATGTTAGAACTTAGTTGTACTGTAAAAAAGACGAAAAAAAAGTTTGTTTATTATTTACAGTAAGTCCAAAAGGTATTTTATAAGTTCAGAATATTTTTTTAATAGAGTTGCCAATTAATTTATATTTCAATTAAATTTATTAATCAGTAAATATTAGTATAGAGTAATCTAATATAGTTAGTGATTATAAGTTCCCTACGAAATTCTATGAAAACATTCTGAAGGATGTTGCCAGACTTTTTTACTTTTTTTACAAAAATCGTAAAACATACTTTCTAACATAGTGTTCTTTAAAATTTACTTGTCAGTTCGAGTTGCAACTCTTTAGGAACAAACTATATATTTAGAAAAAATATTTAAAAAGTTATCCATATTTAAGATTCTTAGTGTTGCTACAAAGATGTAGATATGTGCTAATGCCTTAACTGAAGTGAAATTGATAATGTTATTAACACACTATTTTAGATTAACAAAAAATGCATAACGATATTTTTAAAGCACAAATCACGTCGACAAAAACGAAAAATTTTCAGAATTTGTTTTCTGAGAAATCTTTTAATTTTCTTGTTTCAAAATTTTTAAAAACTGAGTATTGGTAAAAATATTTATTTTGAAAGGAACTACAGCCGATCTTCGAGAGAGCTCTTCTCCAAAAAAGCATTTTGCGGTGACCACTATATTTCAGAACTAAGATCATCTGAAATTAAAAAGCCAAACAGATTTCGTGAAAGTAATGCTAAATCTAGTAATTATTCGAAAGAATAAGCAAAATAAAAAATTTTGACAAAATGGCAGTTTTCCAAAAAAAAAAAATAAATTTTTTACCAAAATTTCGACCTTAAATTGTTTATAAAAACAAAAAAAAGAATATTAATCGCTGAGAAAAAATCTTCGATTAATTACTAAAAAAATATTTAAGAAGCTCAAGATAAAGTTTGAGACTAAACGGTTTAGCCATTTTCGAGCAATGTTGGTCACCGGCTTTGAAATCACCATTTTGGGAAAAAAACTAATGAAATCAAATAAAAATACATTTAATAAGAAAGTATAAAAAAAAAAAAAAATTGTTAGACAAATATACTTGAATTTGTATAAAAAAATAGAATTATGACTTTTTTTACATTTGTAACAACTTTTTTTTTTCTTGAAATTTGAGTTGCCATCACAATATTTTCAATAATATAAATTATTCATATTTAATAAAATTGTACAACCGAAAATACAAAATTATTTTTTCTGTTATTAAAAATGCAGCCGTAGATCTCCCATTTTCACCTTTCCTTTTTACAGTTCTTTTCATAAGTTGGCTACACTAGTACCTATTGGATATGAGTTAATTTCAAAATGTCACGAATATACATTTTAGCTATGACCAATAGGTTGCAACATATTTTTGATTTCCTCGGGTGAAAAACAGCCTTTTTCAACAATTATTTTCTCATATAAAAAATTAAATATTTTATTAGAATTTTTTCTATTTTACAAACACACTTTTTACAAAAAGAAATTCTAAAATTTTTGAAAAAAATATTTTTTTTAACGCGGCAATTGCGACACCATTTACGCTGACACCTCGGAAAAAATATTTGCCCGCATTAGCAGGATAACTCCTTACAGGATCATCTGAATTGCAAGAAAAAAAATTGAATATTAGATTTTTTTAAATTTAATTTTGCTAAATTCATAACGCGTCCAAGTGCTTCAATATTTTTCTTACCATAAAGTGTGTTTAACTCATTCTAGCGTTGAAGAATAGGGTTGCCATCAATTATTTGAATTTAAATATCAATCATATATATTATTCAGTATTTTAAAATTAAAATTTAAAATAAAAAAAATCAGAAAAATTAGAAAATGGGCGAATCTATATTTCCGGCTAAACTACCATCAGCCGTTTTCAAACCATAAAAATTCAACCACGCCTTCTTTATCCCGACTTCACATTGTCCGCAAATTAGTTTTCCCTTAATATTTTTCTTGTATATTTTCATTTTCAATCTAGTATGAATTTCTTTATTTTTAATAGATATATAATAAAAATTTAAACTTTTAAAATAAATATAAATTATTTAAATCTTAGTTTTGTATGCATTACTGTATGCATATATATATATTTTCTATGCAGGCATATCCGATTTCTTGCTCACTTTTAAGTACATTATAAAACAATAAAAGAAACTTGTTGATAATTATGTGTGAAATTATTTTGGCTACGCTGCTGCTTTGTAATTTCTTGAAGTTCAATCTGCCCAATAAAGATTGTTGAAAGATTTCTTCATATTGTGTGAATTTTGTGGTTTCTAGTTTATGTTGTTTAAGTGCACCCTTGACATTAATAATCACTGAATTTGCCGAAAGATTTATGAGTTAGAATGTGTGTTGATTAGACAACAGCATAAAACAATAGAAGAAAAACAAACAAAATCAGCAATTAATGCTCAGTGAATGAACTGAGGCATATGGGCTGGGTAAGCTTTTATGCCGATTTTAAATATTTATATATACTCGTTAATAGTGAATAACTCTGGAATTCAGTAAATTTTTGAGTTGGTTGGATATGTTTGTGGAAAATACCTAAGAAACACTTTGGGGTATATTTATACTACATATTTTAAGGTTACACAATGTCATTTTGAAAGAAAGAAATAAAGTATTTTTCGAGTTGCACGCGACCTACGAAGGTGCTATAATATGCTTGAACGTGTGAATTCCAATAACACATTCTGGGAGAACATTATAACTGCCGATGAGACATATGTATAAGTATGGTTTTATGAGTTTGAAATGGAAGGGAAAAACAAGCCGAAACCAAAAAAAAAAAAAAAAAAAAAAAAAAAAAAACACGTCAAAGCCGCCCAAAAATCAAAATGTTGCTTATTGTTTTTTCTGATATTCGTTGTTTGGTGTATCATGAATTTAATCCCGAGGAACAGGCGGTCAATAAGGAATTCTGTTTGGTTGTAAAGAGGAGTTTGCGTGAGAACAACCGTTGAAAACGTCCGGTGTTATGGAAGAACAATTCATGGATTTTACACCATGTTAATCAACCATCGCATTGTACCAAGATTGTGAACGAATTTAAAGCCAAAAACGCAAGGAATACCATCGATCAGCTAACGTGTTCACCGGAATCTGCTTGGTGTGATTTTTTCTTGCTCCCCAAACAGAAATTGGATATCCGTGGAACCCGTTTTCAGTCGTTCGAAGAGATAAAACAAAATTCGTTGAATGAGCTGAAGGCCATCTCAAAAAGTGCTTACGGAAAGTTTTTCGAGGACTGGGGATTTCTTTGAAGGTGTTAAAATAAATATTGATAAATAATTGAATATTTTGCGCTTTGTATACAGTTTCGGATACTTTTTTGTCACAATGTATATCTACTGCATTATGTGGTTATTTTTGTATTTGTTTTTTTGTATTTCGAATGAATGTAACATGAACTTGAATGAGTATATAAATTAGCTGCAGTGTTTCTCCATTACAAAAGACTTAGACTTTTTTCTTTGATGTGTGTGTCTCAATGCACTATTCTTGTATCTTCTGGAAAAATATGTTTCAGATGTGCATTATCATAACTATTTAAAGCATATTTTATTCTGTCTTTGACAAAGCGACTATAATAGTTAATGAGCATAACTAATAATCTGATTTTAATAGCAGCACATTGATATGCAAAGGTTGTCGCTTAAATACAATAAATAAAAATTATGAATAACTCAATGATTATACATATTTTTTTAATAAAACTAAGCTTAAATGCAAGTGTATTCTAAGCAGTTGAACCAAAATAGTTATTTGCATTCTATTATTGTTGCCAACACTGTGCTACAAATGGATGGCCAACTTTTGAATCGACTTAGCATGTAATGAATATTCTCCCATTTGAATACTGATAAATATATACACACCTAACTAATAATTTTACACATGATCAATATGCAGCATTGAAAAGCAACAACAATCGCTGTAAATGTGCTGCATTGCCAGCAACGACAACAGTACCAATGTCACAAACCGAACTGTGAGATCAAGGAAAGTGTTTTGGCTGCTGCTGCTCATCTCCAACTGTTTGCCTTTGCGCATTTTCGAGCGCAATTAAATCGAAATCAAAATATTACACAATATGACAGGCAAAGTCGTCGAATGGAGGACAATTTAACAAGCGGGACAATCGCGCATATATTTACATATGTTGGCCAGTAATGCTATTTATACTCAGACATAAGAGAGCAGTGTTTATTTGTTGATGTTTGCCAGCAAATGCGTCTGTTAATTTATTCACGTGTGAGTTATGGCTCGACTCAATGAATTCAACACTTTTCGAGTGGTTTTCGTTTTCTTTTTAACTTTTTGTTGTGCTATTAAATCAGCTGATGCTGTTAACGCACATGTAAGCCACTTAATTGTTAGTGACAACAATAATAAACGAGTCATAAAAAAGAAAATACATAAGTAACACTCTTAAAGATTTTAATGTGAATGTATGTATGTACATATATACAGGTATTAGGCTGGACTAGAAAGAAACTTAACTTTTTTTCCTTAGAAATCATGAAAATATCGGCCGAAATGATGCATAAAAGCGATGCCAAAGTTTGAGCTCTTAATATTAATATTAACAGGTGGCGCATGCTGATTTTCGATTTCTCATTTAAACATATTCATATTTTCTTATTTTGATTAGATGTTTAATGTAGTTAAAAGATTATTGTATAGAGAAAATGAAAGCTTATTATTGTAAGAATTTTGGCATCCATAAAATAAAGTCCAACATGATTTTTTGCTAAATCGACTCGCCCAAACGTTATGCGAGCACAGAAGCTTAGCTTAAGTCTTAAGGATAATTATTACATTTGTTTATATTTTTTGATAAAAGAGTGCCTCAAAATCATGAAATATAACATTATTTTGGAAGGACTTTTTTTACTTTATATATGGTCTCCAACTTTGGACAATCTTTCTGGCAGCATGCGTATTCCGTGACTTTTTGACTTCTTCATAAGAACTGATGTACTCGTTAGCTAGACCGTGTGTCATCGATCGGAGCAAGTGGTAGTCAGATGGCGCAACGTCTGGAGAATACGGCGGGTGGGGTGAGATTTCATGCTGGGTTTGACTTTATCGTGTCTTTCCTCGTACTGTGGCCGTTTTTCTTTTAGTGCTCGGCTCAAACACATCAATTGCGTTCGGTATCGATCTCCTGTGATGGTTTCACTTGGCTTTAGCAGCTCATAATATATCACCCCCAGCCCCACCAAATGCAGAGCATTTTGCTGTCGACGTGGAGGCATGTCCAGCCTTTCCCCATGACTTTCTTCACTTAGGATTATCGTAGTGGACCCATTTTTCGTCGCCAGTTATAATGCGATGTAAAAATCCCTTTCAGTTGTGCCTTTGAAGCAGCTGTTCACATGCAAAGAAGCGCCGTTCGACATCTATTGGATTCAAGGCATAAGGAACCCAGTTTCCTTGTTTCTGAATCATCCCCATGGCTTTGAGGCGTTTTGATACGGCCTGCTTTGTCACTTGCAACGATTCGACCAATTCCTCTTGGGTTTGAAACGCATCTTGGTCGAGTAATGCATCTTCGAAAATCTTCTCCCTTTCATCACCATAATCTTCGACTTCATAATCACCATTCTTAAACCTTGAAACCATTCGCGACATGTTCTTTCACTTAGGACAGCCTCACCGTACGGTTTCGAAAGCGCTCGATGAGCCTCAACCGCACTTTTCTTGGAATTAAAAAAGAAAATCAAAGTTTCCCGTAAATGTCGAGAATTCGGCTTAAAAGTGACATTTTCAGTTGACAATAAATTTGGGATGCAAAAAGATCTCTACAAATATTTTGTTGGGTTAGTGTTGACACAAATGTCCTAATTATGTAGATATAAAACGATTTAATCGACCAGTTCTTGACCCTAGAGACATCTATTGGAAAACGGCGGAAGCAAAGTCGTAGACCTAATAACTTTGTAACTCAATCAGAGCAATTAAACTGAATATTTAAATGGTAAGTCGAAACTTAAGAACTCGGCTATAATCGCGTAAGCGGTGTCTACGCCAATTAAGAAGAAGAAGAAGTCTAGGTGATGCAGCCTTTTCAGACAGCGAGTATCTTCAATGTTGTCCAGTAGGTTGATGGCATATATGTACATATGTATGTTGGGGCGTCAGCTTAGTCGATTTACATATCTTGAACTGAGTTTGTGAATCTTGCAGTATTCTACTTCGTTCATTTGTTGTTGAATAATTTCAAAATCTTCATTTGCGGAGTAAGCAAATGTAAGAATGGCTATATTGTCGTCATTTATCATTGGCGTGTCTGCAGTGAAAATCGTATATAGTTTTGAGCCAAGCAGAGTGACTTTCGGAACATCTGCTTTGATTTTTTACATGTCGGTTTATTAACTCAAACATAGAAATGTCTGTAAGCTCGGTACATATGACCTAAGAATTAGATAAGTACATACTTTGGAGCTGGCAGTAACATTTTTATTTTCAATAATAGCCAGCCGTGTCAGACAATGTCAAATGCTTGCTGTACTGCTTCTCTCCCAGGCATTTTGGTATGATTTTAACGATTCGGTAGCAATGTTCCATTTGTTACATATACCTGAATTCAAATTGTTAATACGGAATGACGGAAAGAGATACAAGAACTAGCAATAATAGTTGAAGAAATATTCATTTAAATATTTTGGAGGATATTGTCAGAAAATTTATTGGTCTGTAAGATGATATATCGTTCTCGGACTTTCGCTTCGGAAGTATTATAATTTCGTCGCATTTCCGTGGCTTAAGAAAGTGGCTTAGCCTTAAACAACGGTTAAATATTAGTACTAAATATAGGAGACGTTTCTTTGGCAATTTGTTGATGGCCCATGCATCAATATTATCTGGACTGGGCGATTTACAATTTTTCAATCGCAACACTACTGCTTTCATTTCAGTCAGTTTTACGTGGGATATTGCTTCACCTAATTGACAAAAACAGTGGAGAAAGAAGAGAAAAACTGACGCTGATAGTAACTACTAAGGTCGTATGGCTTAAAAATATTCTTAAGATGGTTGCCAGAAGCGTCGGCTTTTCTTTTGTCAGATCTACAACATGAGTTGTCCACATCTGGCCACTTTAGAAGTCGTTTTACATTGTTCGCCTAGTATGGTTGAGATGAATTAAGAGGAGAAACTAACGAAGCGGCTTGATGTATTTTGTGTATGGAGTTTTCCACAGCATCATCTAAATCTCGGTTTGTCTTTAATCGCATGTTAAGGTTAACGTGGGATTCACTCCAAGATTGGAAAAATTTTATGTTCGACTT
This sequence comes from Bactrocera tryoni, assembly GCF_016617805.1. Lineage (NCBI taxonomy): Eukaryota > Metazoa > Arthropoda > Insecta > Diptera > Tephritidae > Bactrocera > Bactrocera tryoni. The sequence continues at coordinate 25,576,053 of NC_052501.1, forward strand.
TTTACTTAAAATACGCTGTTTATGAGTTGTGACCACGACAAGCCAATTCATATTGATAATGAGAGCAGAGTGCTCTGAGGTCTTTTCTTCATTATTAGAAATTTTTAATATGATTTGGGCTTATGCCGGTATAAACTGGGATGCAATTGATTAATGCGATTGCAAATAGATCCGGAATTTTCCTAGCATCGTTTAGCTACAGTGATAAATTTGTCTTAGAAAAAACAAACTTTTCGCTCATTACAGTAATCAAGAGAATTCAATGATTTTGCTATAAATATAATGTTCAATCCAGAAATGTAAATCACGTAAATATTGTGCCTGCCATCAAGAAAATAATGACAAATCTGATCTTTTTATAAATAGATGTACTTATAAGAAAGTTGATATTTATAAAAAAAATATTTTATTTTATTTATAACTGAGCAACTAGCTAAGAAACACATTTTAATCCCAAACAATTAACTAACTGTTTCTGCAATATATAATCGCCAATAAAATTATGTAAAAGCCCTAATGCAACTCTGCGAAGTAGTAGCATACAGAGGCATATTTTAAGGGGTTATGGGTAGTCAGAGACACGAAAAAATGAGAATTTTCAGTATTTTTTTTTGCTATTAAATCGTGTTATTTTACAAAAGTAGTAATATGGCATTATTATAGAATGCGTTAACTTGAAGTCACGAAAATTTCTAAAAAAAAATTTTATTTCCAAAGTTATAGTTGTTTGTGTTGCCCCAGTTCCAGAAAAAGGACTTGCGGTGACAACGATAAGTCCTTGGAGTTTCATCTAAAATCAATCGGACAAAAAAATTAGTTTCATAAATAGATAAACTCGGGCCTGATCGAAGGGTTTTTTTTTCAAAAATTAACAAAATGGCGGCCTCAGGAAATTTTTGTCTAAATTTTTAGGAAAAAAAGTAAATTGGTCTTAAAAAATCGAAATTTTTGAAATTGAAAATGTATTCTAAAAGCTGTATAAATTTCATAAAAATCTACTGAGCGGTTTTCGAGTTACAGTTGTCACCAGTTCAAAAAACATAGCTTTGAGAAAAACGCGATTAAAGTTTCACACTAACGCTTCGAAGTGACCGAGCGCTCTTTGTTATTTGTCGAATAACTCAAAAACTAATTATTGGATCAACGTGAAATATATTCTGAGAATATTTTTAAGATATTACACTTAACGAAAATGCAAAAAAAAAATAATTTTTTGAAAATTCTGACTACCCCTAACCCCGTAATTTAAACTCAATTATATTGAATAGTCACGTTCAAAAAATGTCTGTTGTAAGTATTAACTCTTCTTAATACTAAGGAAAATCATATTGTCAATTATATTAGATAATAGTCAAATGCTAATAGTTTAAGGTAGATCAGTACGTTTGAAAACCGAAGGCACTGAGTAAATTTATGTCAAATTGTCTCAGCGAATCCTGTAAAAATACTAATAATTTTCTGTAAAAATATCTGCCTTAAGGTTTCAAACGTAATATACAATGATAATATCTGTGTTAGTTACATTTGACATAATCTCGCGAGAGCTTCTGCAATAAAATCGGATGCAGCAAAAATTATAAGTTCATTCTTCGCTCTTCATCACTAAAATTAGACACATGATATGAATGGTACGAGTATAATCTGCAAATCAATGTCATTGTCATTGACTTAGTTAAAGCACTGCGTGAGGATACGAATAAGTTCACCTGAACTACAGCGTGAGTATAGAAAAAATGTCTGTAGTACGAGATTTAGGTAGTCACCGAAGCATACGAAATATCTAGAAACTTTATTGCACTATAAACTATCGAAAACTAGTTACAAACAATATATTTAAATGCATTATTAACATATCTTCTTACACATTCTCGACTAGTTTGGTGTTTTCTTTTACCACCACTATATATTTATGTATGTATGTATAAACTTTAGATTTGAACTATCCGTGGGCGAACTGTCAATTTAGCCTCTCTGTAAATACCCTTATTGTTATGTCAAGAAACTGCAAGTTTTTGTCAAAAACTTGATATCAGTTTACTAAGGAATATGGCTGTCATATAAATAGACCACTTAAAATCTAAATTAAGATCGTTATATACTCTTCTATGCTACAAGAAATGCAACTGTGAGGGGTATTATAGCTTCGATGCAGCCGAAGTTACCAATTTTTTTTGTGTTTTTTAATAAATAACATAACATAAATACAGAAGATATGTATTTGAGTGCACTTTGCTTCGGTCTTTTGAACAAAATTCTTCAGAAAAAGCATTGGAAATGTGCGTTATTGTAGCTATTTAAAGCGTATTTTATTTTGTCTTGGAAAATTCAACAATAATGCCTAATGAGCTTAACTAATAATCTGATTTAAATAGCAACACATTCGTATGAAAAGGTTGTCGAGAAAATCCAATAAATAAATAATTTAATGCTTATGCATATTATTGTAGTAATATAAAGGTGCTTATAAATGCAGATATATTCCAAAGAGATTAAAAAATATATACATACATTGTTTGTTTTCTTTCTATAATTTCTAACAAAAAAACGGATGGGACAGTTTTAAAAAACTGAGTTGACGTTGTTTACAAAAAAAATCTAGTATCATTCTTCAAATATTTTCTAACCTTCTACTTATATTTGATATACATGTAATTAAATACCTAAAAATTATTTAATATGTTTATTTTATACACTGAACAGGATATATTAAGTTTGTCACGAAGTTTGTAATACCCAGAAGGCAGCGGCGGAGACCCTATAAAGTGTATATAGAAATGATCAGTATGTTGAGCTGAGTCGATTTAGCCATGTCCGTCTGTATATATACGAACTAGTCCCTCAGTTTTTAAGATATCGTTTCAAAATTTTGCAAACATCATTTTCTCTTCAAGAAGCTGCTTATTTGTCGGAACTGCCGATATCGGACCACTATAACATATAGCTGCCATATAAACTGAACAATCGGAATCAAGTTCTTGTATGGAAAACTTTCACATTTGGCAATGTATCTGCACCAAATTTGATATATAGATTATTTTCTAAGGCAACAATGTAATCTCCGAAAAAATCGTTCAGATCGGATTACTATAGTGTATAGCTTCCGTACAAACTGAACACATAGTTACTAAAAGAAATGCACCTGTGAAGGGTATATTAGCTTCGGTGCAGCCGGAGTTAACGTTTTTTCTTATTTTGCTTCTAAATAATTTTCATTAATTCATTGACGCGTTTATTCAAAAACCATGGGTACTAAATAAAAAATATTGGTAATTCTATTGGAAAAAATACTTTGAAATAGTGTTCTAAATCTTTACGGGTATTTTTCTTTTAAATTTTCGTTGTATAAAAATTTCCAAATCTAAGTTATTGTCCAAATCAAAATACGGCGCCAAATATCTATGTACTATATTTATTAATATTATCAGTATATTAATATGACAGCAATAATAAAACAATTAATCGTATAAGTCGCCTTCGATTCGCCACTTTTTTACTTGCAGAGTTTGAGCATTGTTAGTTTGTAGAAAATTGACATACAAAAAAATATACATTTGTATACAATACAAGAAAGTACGCTTTTTTAAAGCTCTAGAGTGATATAACCGATTGCATATTCATATCAAAAACTACTGACACACACATTAAATTGACTAAAAACCTACTCTTGATAGGAGAAAAAGCTTAGCCTATAACTTTCCAATACAAATAAGCCCTAAAGTTATTTTCCCATGCTTCCGTTCCGGCTTCCAACGTAAAACATATAATTAGCATTTCACAATCGAAATGAAATTTGTGAATGGCTCTTCAGCGTGAAAGTCTTTTACCTTTCCCTAAACAGGCAACCATTGAAAAGATTTCCATTTATCAAATAATTAACTAAAATAATTGAATTTACATTGGCTCAACAGATTACGAATGCAGTAATTAAGATAAACTATTTCATTTGAAAGATATGCTTTAGTCTATACTTATAATCGCACAGGTATATTTTCCCATGCTGTTATAAGCGCAGCCATTGTAAATTAATAATTTTAATAATCGAAGTTTCTAAGCGTAAAATACACACACTTTCGCAGAAATGGTTTGATCATTAAATGCATTACATATTTTTATTGAATTTCACTGCGAAGAAAGTGAGGCGAAAATGAAGAAATTATGAATAATAATTATATATAATTTTAGACTTTTGGTGTTATGTAATCAGGCAGTTTGATTTATTGTTTTATTAGCATTAAATTAAAGGTTGGATGAAAATTATTAATTTCTTCTTTAATACAGTTATGATGCATGCCATTTGAAGGAGAGTTTGAAGTCATTTTTTATAAAAAAAAGACATACAAATTAAAAAAAAATTGGAAAACTGCAAAATTCATTTATTATTTTTATGTTTTCCCTTCGAACTTTTACATTTCAGAAATGGAAACTCTATTTGGAAAAAGACTCACTATATGCTGGATGAGTGTTAACTTCATCATTAAGTTATTGAATTCTCATTATGTGACTAAGGGGTTGCATGGGTTTCCTTTTTTCAAAAACTTTTTTCTCATATAAAAAATTAAATATTTTATTCGAATTTTTATTGTTAAAAACATACACTATTAACAAAGAAATTCTGAAATTTTTGCAAAAAAAAATATTTTAAACTCGGCCATTGCGATGCCATTTCCGAAAACGCCTCGGACAAAATATGTGCTCACGTTGACAGGACAACTCCTTACTACCTAATCAACTAAAGTGAAAAATATGTGTTATAGTGAAACCGTAACTTAGAACTTCGACGAAGAAAAAAAACAGTGAAAATTCGATTTTTGGCAGACATTTTTACAAAAAAAATTTAATTTCATTGAAAATTTCAGGACATTTTTTTTTTCAAATAGTTCTAATTGAAAAAAGAATCCTTTATCAAAGTCTTTAAAAATGGTATCTCAAAAACCTGTGTAAAATTTCATGAAGATCCGTTGAGTAGGTCTCGAGTAATCTTGCCAACCGACTTCAAAAGCACAGTTTCGAGAAAAAGGCGTTTAAAGACGCCGCACTTAGCCTAGCTATCCGCGAGCGCACAAGTTCTCAAGGCTGTATCTCCGAAACTATTACTCAGATCAACTTGAAAATTTAGGACAAAATTTTAAAGGTGTTGTAAAATTTAATAAGATAATAAAAAAAATCGATTTTTTGAAACCCGTAAACTCATGTAAACGCTTAAGCCAGTCTAGAGCTACAAAAAATGACTAAATTGACAATTGATTCCAGGCATAAGGAAAAAGGAATCGGATTTCTTTCGGGACTTATGACTCTAAATTTATAGAAAAAAAAATGTTAACCTACACTTAACTTCTCTACCATTATTTGAATATGTACTATAATCATACTATAAATAATTGTTTTTTCTCAGTATTTCTGTACTCTTCTAAATGTTCGCCTAAGCACACTACAGTCTCACACTAATCACGAGCATAACTAATTGCCTACTCATATTCAAGTATCTAAGCACGTGCACTTCTTTCAAGGTCAATTGTGATTGTAGTATGTAATTGATCAGGTTAATATTTATACGCATTTGCATGGTAGTTGATTTTAAGCCTCCCATTATACACACTCATAACGCACATAAAGTATAAAGTACACATGTTAGTTGTGGTGGAACACTTTAAGCTACTTCAAAGCGCAAGCTAACATTACCACTATTGTTTCTAGTACTACGTCGGCACAGGTGTGAAACAAAACGAATATGCAAGTAATCAGTAATGTGAAATGAACAAACAAGTTTGTAATTAACATGTTCATACACAACCATTATAGCTTGCACTTAGCGCATACACATACATTTATCTATAAATATTTCTAACAATAACAATTAAGAAACAATCAAATTCGCCACGATAATTGACCCAATTTCAGTGTGCATTAAGAGTTGGCGGGCGCATAAAATAAAACAAATGAAATTCGAGCAAGATATGTGTTTTTAAATTTAAGCAGGGCTACCTTGACAGCAAATATCTGGAGGCAAATTCTTTATAATGCAATAATTTTAAGCTGCAGGGAAAATGCCAGCGAGTTAGCTGTTTGAGAATTCGTATAATGCTGGCTAAGCATGTAAATTATAAGGCCTAAAGCAAAATTAGAAAAGAAATAAAAAATAGTTGCACAGAAATAATTAGTTAATTATAATAGCATGTCCTTCAATTCGCAGCAGTTTTCCTTTTGTTTTGTTCTTGTTTAAAATGAAATGTAAATTTTGTTAAACATTAAACCCTTTACGAATAACATTGCGAATCACTCAACTGCAATTGCTCAAACAGCGCGCTGTAGTTATTAGCATACCTACATTACAGTACAATGTTATTGATAGTATTGCGTCAAAAGAACTACATAGATGTTGTTGCTTTAAAATGACAGACCGCAACTGAAGTTTAGAATTTAATTTTTTACCTTTAATTACTTAAGACAATAAATTTAAAATTTGTTATTTTGTATTTTCACTAAAACGTCTTATATATGAGAAAATGGTATTCAAATCACTCAACTACTGTTACTCAAACAGTGCACTGTAGTTGTTAACATACCGTACAGTTCTGTTACATCCTATTATTGACAGTATTGTGCCGAAACAACTATATAGAAGTCAAGCATTTAATTTTTACTTATCATCACTTAAGAAAAAATTAATATTTATTATTTTAAATTTTAACTAATGTACATTTTATTTGAGAAGATGGTATTAGCAGAATATCTTCTTCTTCTTCTTTATCTAGTACAATTAAATTTTTATAGAGACTAAAGTATACCCGAAGTTTGCTTTACAAAATGCAATTGTAAATGAATGAGGCTTCTGCACACACCTTTAGGTTACAATTATATATTGGATTAGTCTCAGAAAATATTTTTAGCGTACAATTGGAGTTGGATTTTAACATTGTAAAATTATGAAATTAGAAAAAATTACTAGAAAACTTGAAAACGATTAAACTCTTGTTGTAGATTTTCGACACTTGACTTAAACAGAAAATAGGTCGGAATAGAGTTGCCATATTTTCAAAATGTTAAAAATCGTTAAATTAGGGTTATCAGCTACCCAATATTTTAACCGAAAAGCTTACAAACGTGATTTAAACAGAAAATATGTCGGAATAGAGTTGCCATATTTTCAAAATGTTAAAAAGCGATAAGTAACCATAACCATGGCTATCCAATTTTTTAACCGAAAAATTTACCAACTTGAATAATGCCAGAATTGTGCACAAAACAATAAAAACTTAGCAAAATAACAATAACCATATTCATTAGTGAAAACAAGAAAAAGTGTTAGTTTTGGCTTCATCGAAGCTATAATACCCTTCGTAGTTGCATTCCTTATGTCACTAACTCGGTCAGTTTGTATGGCATCTCTATGCTATAGTGTTCCATTTTTAACAATATCTTCGGAGATTAAACCATACTTTGTGAAGATATATTGTCAAATAAGAAAGTTTTCCATACAATCACTATGTTTTGAACGATTGGCTTGTATGGCAGCTATACCCTATAGTGGTCCGATGTTTGCAGCTCCGACAAATGAGCAGCTACTCTATGTGTAAAAGACGTGAGAAAATTTTAAGGTCGATATGTCATAAGCTGTGGAACTAGTTCGCGCATATACCATACATATGGACAGACAGAATGCCAAAAAAAATAAATCGAGCTCGTCATGCTAATCATTTATACATTTTATAGGGTCTCCAATGTTTCCTTTTGGTTGTGTAAAATTTCTTGTTACGAACGATCTGCCAGCAGGATTCACGTAATCTGCATAAGTCCTACATGCTTACATATGAACTGACATGGCGCTTTCTGATTGGTCTAATAAGCAAATCGGAAGCAATCAGTCAAACTAGCACAGCCGATGCTAAATATAATTCAGTTAGTTGCGAAAAAAATTTTCGAAACTTTCTTATATTTCTGTTCATGTTAAAATAATAAAATTTCGGTCAAAATACGTCATCCGAAAAAAAAATATTTTTTTTTAAATTATAAATACAAATTCTACAGCACGCGTCGGGTGTATCAACTCAATTAGCAAATCTGAAACTCGTCTAAGGCAAACTTCAAATGCTGCCTTAATATTTACATCACAAAAATCGCGTTATTACAAAATTCAGAAACAACAAAAAATATATTTCATAATATGTTTATGTAATAAATATTTACATTTCTACGTACACACATTCACCCCCAAAGCCTGCTTACAACAACAGTACACAGCAAATCGGTACCATTGAACTTAACAGACGCGTGTTACAGCTGACTGTTATTGTAACATTTGACAAGCCGCAATAATTGTGAGCAAATAACGGCATTTGCGTACAGGTTTTTTTTAAACACACGTGTAAATTTGTTTCGGAATGAATGTACGCTTATTTGTTTGTAAGATTTGCACATTCAACCTTGAAATAAATCCGTTTGCAAGTGAACGCTTTCGCGCTGTTCATTGTCCTCCTAACATTATTACAATTTTTGGCAAAACTGGCAGAGCAACAATTTGCTCGCTATTGATTACAAAGCACAACAAATAACGGTTTAATCGCAAAAAATGTTTATTGACAAAGCCGCGTTACATATGTTTCATTTTACAGTTAAAAATGCAAATGTGCGTTAAGCAAAACAGGCGAAAAGGTTACAGAGCAAAAACGGCTTATCTGCATATTTATTTATATGTGTGTGTGTGTGTGGTTTATAATACAAATAAATTTGATATTAATGCGCAATTAATAGGTCATAAAAGCGTTTGAGCTGACTTGCTTTTTTTGCGAATGTGCTAATTTTTTGGGTAAAATAATAAATAAATATTTTGTAATAAAAATTTACAAAAATAAAAACATTTTTGTTCGGTGTTTTTGATGAATAAAATATTTGTGTATTTTAATTAAACGGTTTTAATGTATTTATATGCCATTTAATAAATTATTTTACGCATTTTACATAATTTTTAACAAACAAGAAACGAAAACAAAATAAAGAAGAAAAAATAAAAAAAGAACAAATAAGAAAAAACAATATAGCAAAAACCAACAATAACAATAGCGCACAAAAACAACAATAACAATACAACAAAAAAACAACAACAATAACAGTGACCAAGTAATCGCATACCGCTAAAAGCAACAACTATTTCAACGAATTTTTGCTGCGAATATATTGCTAACGGTAATAAATGGTTAACAAATGCTGTTGCGCTTGTTGTTGTTCCACGCAAAACATATGAAAAACAAGTTAAAGCAATATTGGTCACTGAACCAAGTGAAAAAATTAAAAAAAAAAATTAATTTGTTAGCAATCAAAGTAAGTGAGATGTGCAAGAGGAACCACAGCTGTTAAAAATGCTAATGATCACATGAGCTTGTATATTTATAACTTAAAAATATACTTTATGTTTTGTAAAGTGCTGTGTAACAAGCTTTTTTAGCAATATTAAAGACTTATAACTGAAAATATTGCATGCAACATTGCTGGCTTAGTTAACAGCAACCGCAATAACTCCCGACTCTGAAGTCATACGCGCTAATACACATGTATTAACCTGCAGAAACACATAAATAATACATATATATGCATAGTGTATACATATGTATATATATGTATGTATATCAAAAAAAAAAAAAAAAACTCTGAAGTACCTTAATCATTTTTATTAAGGTAAATAGGAAGCTCTGCTGCGGTTCAGGTTGAATGAAATTATTGTGCGCCAGCGGAGAAAAAATCGTAATTTCGCCTTATAGAGCCATACACGCCTATTAGACACACATGCATACACACACATATATATACACATATACATACCTAATACACATATTCATATGTATATACGGTGAGCTTAGTTGCGCACATCTTACATGTAAGTATGTTGTGAAAAGTGTGTTGAATGTTGGTCGCTTTCTTCATAACAATGTAAAAATTCATTTCTGGTTGAATAATAAAGAAAAATTTGTTGCATTTCATTGCGGGCCCATTAGGTGGCGGTATTCATTTGGTTGCATGGCAAAACTGCATATTTGCCGTGTTTATGCAAGTGAATGGGCTTTGTAAGCAAATAAAAATTCAATAAAATGTTTGGTATTTTGGCATATAAGGAGATTGAAAGCAAATTAATAGGAATTTGCTGTTTTGTTATTTTTTTAAATTTTTGTGAGTTTTATATCATAATTTTCCGAAATAGCTGTAGTTTTAAAAACTTTTTAAGGTTCGTGATATTTCAATTGCTTTTTTTTTTTTAGTTTATATGTACCAACTATGGTAACTCAAAAGTAAGCGGTTAAAGGAAAAGCCTTTAAAAGGGGAAAAAGCCGCTTAGCTATTACAAAATTTTAACTTTCCAATAGGTTTAGTGATAATTAAATAATTAGTCGCATATTTACAACTATTAAAGTTAGTAAAACAACCTGAAAATAATATGTAATAGGAGCAGATCACTCCACTTGCCATCTGACTTGGGTGAAGAGGACCTAATTTCAATGATAGAGATGTTAAGGTGTGAACATCGAGATTTTATTATTATTCATGTTCAGTTACGCACACGAACGCTTCGTAGGTAGCGCACTGTGCGTGTGAGCTATTATGCAGTTTATTTCATGACATTGACTCCTCTCACGTAGCCCAATGACTTCCAATTTCGCCCACTCTTACACTGTGACATAGGACTGTGAAAAGTATGCCATAGACAATTTAGGGCGGGTTCCCAGATATGGGTTTTCACCTAGAAGTGAGCGGTACCACGCCCATTGCCCAATTTTTACACCGGCTTCCATAAAGCCCTCTAATACCAGCTCGGGTATAAAATTGTATATCTCTGGCATATTTAGTCATTGATTTATGGCACTTTAAGTAGTTTTTTATAGTACCGTTATATGTTGAGTCATCGGGGTTATATTCCGGTTTCAGCCATTTTTAAAATGTCTATAGGAATGCTAAAGGCATTTGTCGTGAGCTGATTGGAATATTTGTAGCTTAAGTGGTTTAGGAGATACGTAGGCTCTGTTGCAAGCGTATAAAGGATACATTTTGCTTATTGTATGATAACTAGGAGCTAAGAAGAAAAATACTACTACTTACTTACTTGCCATTAACAGCAATTTTTTGTCTCAAGTATGATATTAATATTCTGCCTTAATCAAACCTACAAGAAAATCAACAAAATATTTGGCTAAGAAAATTTGTAATAATACATAATACATAATTGATAATATGTATTGAACTTTTTTAAATATTGCTTAAACAGTAGATAAGCTATGAAATTGTTTTATAAACACGCATATGCGTTTTCGTTTGGCCAATAAAGCTTTCAGTCAATTTCAAAAGCAATATGCAGCGAAATAAAGCCAATTGCACAAGCGGGTTCGTTGCTTAAGTCTTTTGTGTGTTGCGACTGTTCTATAAACATGCAGAGTTGATTGTTGTTTTTGTCGGTTTGATACGAACATGGACTATTGATTTCATTCAATTAAAATTGACACATTTACAATACGCTAATGTTTGTTGGCTTGCGAAAAAATTGTGTGAAAAATAAAAAATGGCAACAGAAAAAAATGGCAATGGACAATTGTTAAGCAATTAATTTAAATTGGCACTAAAAAGTGCGTTATGCTACTTTGCATTTTTTGTGCTCAAGCATATGGAAAAAAATTAAAAAAAAAAAATTTTTTAATTAAAAAAAATTTAAATTAAAAAAATTTAAGATTTAAAAAAAAATTTACTTTTAATTTAATTTTTAATTTGAAAATAAATAAAAAATAAAATAAATAGAAAAGATAAAAAAAAATAAAATAAATAAAAAGATAAAAATTTTAGAATATAATAACAAAAAAAAAAAAATACAAATTTAAATAAATTTTTTTTAATTTAAATTTTTTTAATTGAAAATAAATAAAAAAAATAAAATAAATAAAAACTTTAAAAAGATAAAAAAGTTTTAGAATATAATAAAAAATAAAAAAACAATTAAAAATAATAAAAATTAAAATAAGAATTAAAATATATAAAAAATAATTTCAAAAATTTGCATAAAAGTTGCTACAACTAAAGTTTAGAAAAAAAAAGATTTTGCAAGAAAACTCTTGGCGGCGCACAAAGTGTTAATGGCATGCAATTAGCACAATCAAGATCGTTATCACTGAAATATTTAAATGCTAATGAAATGCAATTGCAGTTTAAAAATCCATTTAGAACCAAAATTTAAAGTGTAAAATGGGCGACGAAAAAAAAAAATCGAAAAAACTAAATCGAAAAACTCACATGGGTGACATAAAGAAAAATGTTAAGCTGTCGAAACATTTTCACTGCACTTGCTGCACGCACGCACGCATGCGCCGAAATGCCAGCGCATGCGACAACTTACAATTGTACAGTTAGACATGTACACATTTACATACATACATACATATGTACATACAATTATATCTATATAGACAAAAAGCACATACTGTCTTTATGGCAACTTGTCTGGCCCGAAATTACGCTCAACAAGACACGTCGCCGCTGCGCCAGTGGCTCGTTGACTTCGCTGGAGCTGTCAAAATTGCAACGCCCATTCTCGTGGCAACTGCAACTGTGCTGCTGCCTCGCCAAGAACCATACGTATATATATGTTAATTTATGCATGCAGCGTGCAGTTTATGGTGCGCGATTAGAATCAGAACAAAATCGAAAAGGCAACAACAAGAACAAAAACAAAAATAAAATTGCACCAGTAAATAGTAACATTTCAACATCCTATCGATGGCCACAACGGCAGTTACTCTCAATTGCTGAGGCTGTGCTGCAATTTCAAAGCTATATACATGTACACATATGTATATTAGGGTGGGCCAAAAAAAACAACAATTTTTTTTGCTTGGTCCTCTGAAAGTTTCATAAAGAAAATTCATTTTTGGAGGGCAGTAACAAAAATTTGAGTTTTGAAATTTAAAATTATTATTTTTTCATTGATTAAAATTCGTAAGAAAAAAATTCTATTAAAATAAGCAAACTTCAACTTTTATATCTTTTAAACGGTTAGGTTTACGAAAAAAATGTTAAAGATGCTTTTGTAGAGCATTCACTTTCTGCAAAATTTATGAAACAACACATTTTTTTCAAATAGTTGAAGGCGAGATTTGAATTTTTCTAACTGATAATAAGAAAAAAATAAGAAACTGTAAGGCGAAAGAGCTTCCCGTTACAATTAAGAGCTCAAACATGCTTAGAGATGTCTTAGAAACAATTTTTCAGAGTTCCAAACGAGAAAAAATATTTGCTTTCTTTGTTTTTGACCCACCCTAATTTATGTATATAAATATGTATATATTAAATGTACATAATTTCTTATATGCATGCATATATATGTATGTATCACTATGATCTTATGTAAATTTGTCTGTCGCTGCCATTAAACGTCCTTGACGCCACAAACGATTCTACCAGTTATGGCAGACAAAATGGTTCAACTGTACAATTCACTCTTAATCATGCCGAGCGCTCGCCGGCTAAAGTCAAGTACGTTAAACAAATTTTATGCTGCTCGAAAGCAAGTTTTGCGGCGATACTCTTATTGTTATTCTTGTATTTGGCGCATTTTTAATGTCATGCATTGTTATGGCAAACGAGCTGGAAGAACAAGCACGTAAAAGCAAAACACAACAACAACAAGTATAAAATTCTAAAAATAAGTGACAACAGCTGCATATTGCACTAGTTCATGACATAAACGTTTCTATGGCCAACTACTGTAAGCCGCTGTTCAGCTGGTCGCATGTGTGTTACTGAGCAAGAGTGCCTTGGGCTTGCATGAGAAAAAATATTGATGAAAGTGACTAATAATGAGATAAGATCACATGTGCATGCGCATGTTAAACATATATATATGTAGCTCCATGCTTTACATCTGTATGTTTATAAACAAAGTTCAGCTTTTGCAGCTTAACATACACATTTAACAGTATACTGTTACTTGCTGACCTTGCCTACAGTCGATTTATTAATTGCAAAATTTGAATATCATTGTGATTGATTGCATTTTAAGTTGCTTCGGAAACGGAACTTGGCATTTACGCAATTTTAATTGCATAATTTGTTCAATTTTACAAGTAATTTAGCAGATTAATATTTCAACAATGTACAAATTAAACGAAAATAACTGAGAAAAAGTATTTTTACGCAACTTCGATGAAAGTAATTTTATTTAAAATGTAGGCAATATTATAAATTAGAAAATGTTAGATATATAGAAAACACAAATGTTAATTAACAGCGAAATATTTTTAAAAATCATGAGTGCCGAGTTTAAATTAATAATTTACATACTGTTAAGAACTCTTCCATCTGTCAACAGATTACTCGACAATTGTTAGCAAAATATTTTATTTTTATTTTATTGAACTACGATAGCATAAAATTGCTGAAATGAAAACTACTGGTATGGTATGGTACAAAAAATGATGTAACACCTTTCATTTAAAGCTAAACTAGGAATGGAAATTATAAAAAAACATCAATGGATTTTTGATGGGTTCGCGGCTCTATGTCAAGATACGGAACCTAACTGTACGAGTGCTCTGGTTTTACATAGTACTACATATCTTCAGCAGATCGCAAATGCACAACAACAAAGCTACAAGACTCTAATCTCGAAGTAGCTTTATGTCCCCAAAGAACTATGAAGAAATTTGGAAAAATATACAGACCAACTTTCAGATTCTATACGTATAAGAAATATTAGTATCATGTTAGACCATCTTTGTAAATTTCCGATAATTTTGAAAGTATCTAGCTATTCAGCAAATTCACATGACCACTCCGAGGACATTGTTTTGGCTCAATTGAGGTTATAAAAGCTGAAACGAAGAAGGCTCTGATCGCCATGACGATGGAGGATTGTGCTATGATGACTGGAAAATTTCGTTGGCATAAGTGTATTGCAGAGGGAGGAGATTACTTTGAAGGAAATGAAATGGGCAAAATTCACCTTTCAATTTGATCACAGTGGTACATGTTCGCAAAAAAGAGCAGAGCTCAAGCAACGAGCCGAGAAGTGACGAATTGAATACGGCTTCTCGGTTATGCTCACCTCTGTGTGAGTGTTGAATTAAGGTGATTTTAGTTTTACATATTTTCTTCGCTATCTCCTTGCAATATTAACAAATTACCTTTATTTGCACTCACTGTAAGGCAAATGATTTTGTTGCTATGTAATTTAAAAATGGAAAAATTGTGTCGAAAATATGCAATTTGAAACTAAAATCATCAAGCAATTTTGGTGAACCATTAGGTATATTGTAACTCAATTATGTTGCCCTACAAATGGGACATATGAAAATATATAAAAGAAGTTAAAACCCTGTGAATTATGTCAATGAATTAATGGGCAACATTGCGTATTCATATCTTTTGGTGTATATGTATTGTACATGTGAACAAATAATATAATAAGCAAAACCATTTTTTTTACTCTTTGAATGCATTTTGTATAGACAATCAACAAAAAAATCGATGACAGTTAACGACAAGGGCAATGAAAGGCTTTTGTTGAAACTAAGTGTACGAAGTGACAACTCTGCTAATTGTGCACAAATGCTGGCGGGCTGTTGTCAACAGAGTTGCTACTACGAAACAATTTAACATAGCAATGTGTATATTTTTATACTAACAGAGGTTTCAACGAACATAAAACCTGCTGATTTTTTAAAATAATTTAAAAAATTTATGTGCGAATGTTTTGTTGAATTTTGGTTTTTTTCGATATTAAGTCAAATATAAAAAAATATATGGTATGTATTTTAAATAAAAAAATATGTTGATGCATATTTGGGAGATAAGAAGGTATATTTACACCAAATTTCGTGAAAGAAAAAAAATTTAGCACAAGATAAAAAGATAAAGAACCCAAAACATGGCTATTTGAATTTTTCACATAAAGTTGAAGTTTGAGGTTATATGAAAATAGTCTATGAACAAAGGCTGTGGATCTTTTCATTTCCTTTGGCATATAATATAAGGTTGTCAAATATTAAAAAGTGTCAAAGTGATCAGATTTAGTTCAAATATGCGCCGTTTCATTCGATAATCTGTTTCCGTCTAGAATACCCCCCTCGTAGAAGCCCCCCTCCTTATTTGCGAAGAACTCAGACAGCCACTTTTCACAAGCCTCTTTTGAGTTCAATTTACATCAACAAGGGCGTTTGCCTTGGACTTGAACAGATGGTAATCACTTTGCGCTATGTTCGGGCTATATGGTGGATGCGATAAAACCTCCCATCCGAGCTCCCGTAGCTTCTGACGAGTCATCAACGAAGTTTGTGGTCTGGCGTTGTCCTAGTGGAACACTACATCCTTCCTGTTGGCCAATTCTGGGCGCTTCTGGTCGTTCGCCTGCTTCAAGCGTTCCAGTTGTTCGCAGTAGAAGGTAGAATTAAGTGTCTGGTCATATGGGAGCAGCTCATAGTGGATGATTGCCTTCTAATCCCACCAAACACACAGCAAAACCTTCCTGGCCGTCAATCCCGGCTTGGCCACTGTTTGTGACGATTCACCGGCCTTCGACCACGACCGTTTTCACTTGATATTGTCGTATGTGATGTGATGATGTGGTAAAATCATGCCATCAAGCTTTTATGTGTTTCCAGTCTTCTGCAGATGGTTTAAAATGGCTTGATGATTAACTCCCATCTTCTGGGCGATGTAACAAGATGCACATGCCAGTCTAACTCAATATTTCCATGATTTGATAGATATTCGTCGTCACAGGTCTTCCGCCGGCTGGCTTATCCATGTTGTCTTTTTCATCCGCTCTGAATCGTCGAAACCATTTCTCCGCTGTTCGAAGTGATAGAGGCAGAACATGATTGGATTACTAAATGGTCACTGTCTGGCGGCAATACACGCCGGCAGATTGAAGTTGACAGACCGAGAATATTGCGGGAAATGTCTAGAGTAAGACACCAGGGAAGCAACTGAGACTACGCTGTAAGCATCTGGTATCCCCACGGTATGATACACTGGAGGAAATACCGAGAGTGAGGCCACAGAGTCTGTTAAAATTTGGGCCAAGCGCAGGCATCAAAGCATAACTACTCCTCATGGACCTAGTAACTGAACTCCATCTGGTATCGCAAAGGGTCAAAGCTGATCTATGCGTGGTTACCAGACTAACCGAACCTAACCTTCGGAATATTTTATTTTTTACTCTGAAGGTTTTTATACCAAAGGCTCTCCTTACAGCATGTCGGACATTATTACTACTAGGCATTGAATCATGAAGTTTCCTGTAACATCACTAACGGCATTCACTTCCTATCGTTCATTACGCCGCTTGCTTATTACACAATGACAAGCGTCAATCAAATGTCAACTTGTTGCATATCGATCGTTATAACACGCATCGCTCGATCAATGGTCTGCTGGCCTACACGTGAATGCCCGAGGCACACACACATACATATATACATAGATAATCATATGTATGTCAAAGTAATCAAACAAGCGGCATGTCGATCAGCAACAGATCGCACAGCTAACCAGATGGGCAGGCAGCTAGCCACCACTTGTCAGGTTAGATCGTAAATCAAGCGTCGGTGCACAAATAAGCCCGCCGGCGCTAGACTTAAAGCAAAGCTCAAGCAGTTGTTAACAGCAGCCGCAGCAAACCATTATCTAGCGATAGGCTACCTTTTCTAGCCAACATGATGCTTGTGATTGCCTGCGCACACACTTTCTAGCGCTTAAATGAGCCGAAAGACGCATATCAACACAGCGTTAGCT
Organism: Bactrocera tryoni; assembly: GCF_016617805.1. NCBI lineage: Eukaryota > Metazoa > Arthropoda > Insecta > Diptera > Tephritidae > Bactrocera > Bactrocera tryoni. The sequence continues at coordinate 25,593,813 of NC_052501.1, forward strand.
GTTGCCGCTACGGCTGCGCAGTGATTGACGGCCGCACAGCGAAGATTTATGCATGTCCGGTGCGTGCAGAAAGTAAGCCGCTGCCGCATGGCCACCACTGAGGCAGTCAGTCAAGTGTGTTGGCGGCAGTAACGGCAACCAAGCAGCTTTAGCGCGACTATTTTTAATGAATCACAGCCGAAGCAGAGTGATAGCGCCGTGCTGCCAGCATTGCCATAGGCGATGATGCAAACAATTACCCAAATTGACGGTGACAAAATCAAAACAAATCGTTAAACTCTAATTTTTTGCTTTAGTTGGCACTGAACTTTTCTTTTATTTATTGGTATTAGTTTTTTTTAAGTATTGAACGCATTTGGTGGATGAGTGTGTAAGAATTGCGCGGAAATATGCGCAAACGCATTGAAATTCATTTGATTTGCTTTTTCTTCCACAGCTCTTCGCATTTTTGTTTATAGTGCGAGTGAAAGTTAGGAAATAACACACGCGCTTATGTTGCCTCTAAGTGTTTATGTGTGTGTGCGTGTGTGTGTTCCACTGCGTTAGCCATTTATTGATAGACATAATTGGATATGTGTCAAGTGACAAGCTGTCTTGGTCAATGCTGCGCTGACCAGTTTGGCACACCGTTGGGTTCGCAGATAACAGTGCAGCTACTTTTGCTTGACGCTGTCGCTGGAAATTTAGCGCTGTTGTTGGCAATTGTTCCAATAAGTGAAATGTTTTGATAACATATTGTAGGTGTGTGTGCTCTAGTGTGCTAATTGGCGTTTTGACGCGGTATTTGCTATCACTTGAGCTTCTGGTTTCTCTGTTTTAAAATGCAACGGTCAAGACGCTAATTATTTTAACAAAATTAATTATATTTATTTAGCAATCGAAAGCTGATGCTTTTAAGGTAAATATGTATTTGATAGGGAAATTGTACAGTCCACAGTTTTGGTATTTGCTTAGTGCACTATGTGGTTTAGTGATCCGATCTGCACAATTTCTTCGTAGATTGCAGCGTTCTCTTAGACAATAACTCAATAGGTCAATTGAAAAAATCCCGCCCTACCATACGTATAATAAAACACATTTTGTTTTTGGCAAACTCTGTTTTTTTATTCAACATACTTCTCTTCAAGTGTGATAGATTGATTAAACCTGTAGCGACGCTTCAACTTTACAATTTGTATTTTGTTTCAAAATAAGCTTCAGTTTCGTCGACCACCTTCGCATGGCGCATACTTTTGAGATCTGAGAACAGGAAACCGTGGCTGGGAGCGAGATCTGGTGAATAGGGTGGATGCAAAAGTAATTTTAAGCCCAATTCGTGGATTTTTACAATCGTTTATTATCGTGAATTAGCTTGGTAAAACATAGAGAGTGGTTGCTATCTCGAACAACTTCACTTTAGGGCGATTCAAAAATATATTTTGAACTTCTTTCATCTTTCGTCGGTTACAACCCCTTTTGGGCGTTCACTGCTTCAAACGACTTCGGTGTGCAAAATTTCAGACCGATTTTTCGAAAATTGATTCGCGTACATAAAGAGGGCGTACATGAGTAAATCAACTCTGCTCATCACGCTAATCATTTATATATATTTTTTACAGGGTCTCTGACGTTTTCTTTTGGGGGCTGAAACATCATGGCAAACTTAATATATCTTATTCTTCTTCTTCTCCGCTGTATTGGCGTAGATACCGCATATGCCGTTATAACCGACTTTACAACAGCGCGCCAGTCGTTTTTCTTTTCGCAATGTGGCTCCAATTGGAGATTCCAAACGTAGAAAGGTTGAGGTCTTCCTCTTTCCATGGTGGTTACTGCGCTGAATACTTTCAGAGCTGGGGTGTTTTCGTCCATCCGGACAACATGACCTAGCCAACCTAGTCGCTGTCTTTTAATTCGCTGAACTATGTCAATTTCGTCGTATATCTCATACAGCTCATCGTTCCTGCGAATGCGATATTCGCCGTTGCCAACGCGCAACGGACCATAAATCTTTCGCAAGACATTTCTCCCGAAAACTCGCAACGTCGACTCATCAGATGTTGTCATCGTCCATGCCTCCGACCATATAGCAGGACGGGAATAATGAGTGACTTACAGTGTTTTTGTTCGTCGAGAGAGGACTTTACTTCTCAATTTCCTACTCAAGCCGAAGTAACGCCTGCTGACAAGAGATATTCTGCATTGGATTTCGAGTCTAACATTGTTATTGCCGTTAATACTGGTTCCAAGATAGACGAAATTATCAACGACTTCGGAGTTATGAGTGTCAACAGTGACAGGGGAGCCAACTCGCGAGTACCATGGCTGTTTGTTTGATGACAGGAGATATTTCGTTTTGCCCTCGTTCACTACCAGACCCATTTTCTTTGCTTCCTGGTCCAGTCTGGAGAAAGCAGAACTAATGGCGCAGGTGTTGAGACTAATGATATCAATATCATTGGCTACGTCATCAGCTGTAACTCTATAAAAGATTGAAAAAATAGCTCGATGGGAAGTCGCCTTGACTGAAACTTTGTTTGATATAGAACGGCTCGGAGAGGTCTTTCCCGATCCTAACGGAGCTTTTGGTGTTGCTCAGAGTCAGTTTACACAGCCGTATTAGTTTTGCGGAGATACCAAATTCATGATATAGCGGCATAAAAGAAGCTCCCTTGCCTCGTTTTAAAATCGGCTAAGGGGTGGTGTGAATCGATCCTCTTTTGGCGGATTTTTTCCAAGAATTGACGTAATTTAGTAATTTATATTAGCTGTCAATCGATATTAAATCAAAATCTCATTCACCCATGATATATTGTATTTAATTTCATGGATGACCAACACATTAAATTGAAACAAGCTTAGATGCAACACAATTAATCGAAAAAAATATTCATTGAGGACAGCACCAAACAAGTTGACATTCTGCTAATAGTTTTTGTTTGGTGATAAATTGTATAAATTTATTTTTAGACGCCAAATAAAAATTTATGCCATCTATATAATAAATTATAAATAATTTGGCGCAAAACAACATTAAAAAACTGAAAATTTAAATTAATAATAACAGCAAAAAAACAGTTGGTTGCAGTGGAACTAAAAGCCACACTGAGTCTCTGTAAGTGTTTTGCAATCAAAGAGGCGCTACAGCAACATTTTTCGAACAACAGGTTCGAACAAATTTAATTTTTAAATTTTTTTGCATATTTTTACAAATTCAAATTTTTTAATTTTTTGACTCACTACAAAAAAAGTTAAAAAAAAAGTAAAAAAAAAAGAAACATAACCCAGTAAGGCTAATGAGATTATTCAGGGATTTATGCACCCAGCAATATATGCAAATACATTAAAGAGGAGGAGAAGGAGAGGCAACAGCAAAGACATTACAAGCCGAGAGCAAAACGAATAATTCACTACACCAATTATGTCATAAGCAGCAACAAAGCAGCAACATAAACCAAAAAAAAAGACAAAAAATAGCAAATCGGGGTTGTCATTAGGTGCGCGGCGGTGGCCTGCCTGCCTGCTTGCTGCCTGATATTGGCAATGGAGCCATCAAAACTAGTAATTGATTTCAACACTTTGGCTACAAGCGCGCGCGGCTCCAACGTCATATGCGCTTGTAGTGATCGCTGGTAATGGAGTGATCGCCGAAAGGCGCGTCGACAGCAGCGAGCGATGAGAAACGCTGCAAAACAAATTTGCCGGCAGACGCAGCGGTCAATGGAGTCAAAACAGCGGCAAAACAGCAACAACAACAGCAACAGCAGTAACAAGCCCTGCATAATGAGATAAAGCTATTAATTCGCTTCAGTTGAGCTTTTAATTAGCTTTTTATCTTGGTGTAAAATATTAGGAAATATGCAGTTGCTTCCTTATCGATGAGTGCAATATGCAATTTGATTATTTTTTGGAATTTTTTTTGGCTAATAAGTTAACTAATGGTTGTGTTACTTTTGATGCCATTTTTGGTCAAAAATGTAATCAAGTTCAGTTTAACTGAGTTATTGTGTCTACAGTTTAGAAAGTTATGTTATTATAGGAAAGGAAATAATATTAATTAGAGCATCTAAAGCGAAAAGTTGTCTTCTCAGATAATAAGAAACACATTTATTTAAGCAATTCCAGAAATTCTTCTCGCATAATAAAAAAGAAAAGACAATTATTTAAGCAGATGTAAAAAAAAAACGGAATTGTTTGTTACACGCCGTGGGGTCCTTTTGTTGGGGTTTCTGAGTAAATTTACCACAGTAATGTGTACAAAGAGTGATTCATTTCGAAGCTCCCTGCTTTTTGAAAGGAAAAACACAGGAACTTCAAATGTAATGTGGAGTGTTTATTATCGTTCGAAAAACATTTTTTGGTATTTATTTTTTGAAGATTATCTCTTTCAAATGTTGACCGCGGCTACGTCTCAGTTGGCCATCCATTCAGTCCAATTTTCGATGACTCATTCGAGCATTTTGTCTGGTAACTGACGATCCAAAACCTGAAATTATCTGTTCACTGAAGTGTTCTCTCAATAAACACATTTACTGATGCGATGTGTGAGAAATGGCGCCGTCTTTTTGAAACCAAATATCGTCGAGATCACGAGTTTCAATTTCAGGCATCTAATAGTCGATTATTATGGCGCGATAACGGTAGCCATTGACGGTTACGTTCTTCCTGTCATTATTTTTGAAGAAATATGGACCGATGATTCCATCGACCCACAAACCACATCAAACAGATTTTTTTTCTGGATGAAATGGCCGCTCTTGAACCTTTTAGGTTGCTCTTCAACCCGAATCAGACTTAATTTTGCTTTTTTACATACCCATTGAGTCTCATAGATGAAAAAAATTTTCGATCTCGAAGCGATGTCGCTTGATAAGATCCAGCGGCTTCAGTTCTTGCACAAGCTGTATTTTCTACATAAAATATGCCAAGTCGTTCCATACGAATTGACTCTCCATGGTTTTCGTGTACACTCTCAGCTACGGCTGCCATAATTTCTTTACTGCGTACTGGACGTGGTCTATTGGGTCGAATATTATCCAAATTATCCAATAATGTTGGGTGATGGTGTTGAAAATATAGTCACATTAAAATATATAAAATTTTACCACAGATTTTTTGATTGAAAATTGGGTTTTTTTTCAATATTACATCATTGTAAAAAAACATAAATGTTTTAAATTAAAAAAATATAGTATGGTTAGGACATAAGAAGGTAAGTTCAGACCAAATTTCGTGAAACAAAACAATTTCTTGTACCATATGAAAATAAAAAAAACCGTACAATTTTTTAAATTGAATTTTTCACATAAATTTCGAGGTTATGTGAAAAAAGTCTTTACTAAAATGCTATAGATCTTTTCATTACTTACAACATTGTCAATTAATTTTTTTCTACAAAAAAGATAGGAATCGTAGTTTTGCACGAAATCGAGTTAAGCCGTTTTGATTTTTAGAAATTAAACTACTTGCTCACCTTTCTCTTCAGGACCTCTAATTACCCGTAAATTATTTTCTTTTAATTTTTATCATTTTATCTTTCGTTTTCTATTCTATAATATATATTTCTTTATATACATTGTATGTATATGTATATATGCCTATGAAACCTGGAGCAGTGAATATTTAAGGTAGTAGTCTGGTAACTTATGCCTATTTTCATGACTTCTTTGGAGGGTATTTTTTTATAGGAAAATAAAAATGAATTATCTTGAATGTTCAGAGTGTTTTTATTTACATATGGAAAATATAAAAAAAATGTATTTGAAAAAATTTAATACTTTATTACTATTATTATTGTCACTCAAGGTGGAAGCTCAAAAAAAATACACGTGGGTGGCCCGGGTGAATTTGGCTCTTGGTGTTATATGAAATCAAATAATCTTGTTTATTCTTAATCTATAGACATGTCATTCTGGTCGGAACTACTGAAGTTAAAATTCAAGGGTAAATATTATAACAAAATGGCGGACTTTGAAAAAAGTCCTTTTATTTTAGCAAAGAAAGGGTTGCAAAATAAAAAGTTAGGGGTGAAAAAAATTCTCGTTAGTTCCGACGAGAACTATAAGTCTGTTAAAAATTGAAAGCAATGGGTTGAGTAGAAAAAATGTTAGGACCTGGGCCGACCAGAAAAACAATGTTTTGAGAAAAACGCATTTAAAGCTCAACAACTCCGAGAGAGAGGACTCCGACCCGAAAGGCTCGCTCTAGGGAACTCGTTATAACTCCCGAAATATTTCGAATTTCTGTCTGAAATTTTCACAGTATATTTTCAAGACATTGTACTTTCAAAATAAGCAAGAAAAATTTTTTAGATTTTTTTAACCCAAGTTACCAGACTACTACCTTAATGTCAGATAACGTGAGAATAATTTAATTACTGTACCGCATTTAGTAAACGATAAATAAGTGAAAATACCGCAAGGCATAGTATTTTTATTTGCAATAGAAACTAAAATTGTTCTTTTATATTTATTTATTTGTTAAACAGATTTTAATTATATACAAAAAGTGTTTGTTGTTACACATTCAATTTCGTGGCTTCCACATGATGTTTAATTAGCGTTCATTATATTTATAATTCAGTTAATGACAATATAAAACAGATAAAAAAAATATCTCCAAAACAGCTTTCCCGGCTGCAATAAAGCCAAATTCAGTATAAAAATCGTATAATAATAATCGCATTTTGGTCAACATACTACTGTTGGCCATTACTTTGACTGTGTTTTTGCTTTTTTGACCTAATTTATATTAAACTAACTTAATTAATACAAGCTTAAACCAATTATGTTAAAAGTCCGCAGTTAACAAACATTAATTTACGCCATTTTAGGATTTAAATTTTTTTCCGAGACACCACAAGCAACAAATACAACAAGTGTATACAAATTAGTGATTTATAGCCTTTGAGATATTAACACATAACAAGCGCTTTAAAGATGTCATGTGACCATTGTTTGGTGACAAAGCCAAACACAATGAAAATTTAACTTTTTGCAGAAATTCGATAAAACAAATATCTTAACAAAGCGTACTAACACATATATAAGATAATGTGATTTAAGTGCAGACTAAGGAGAAAAATTAATTTTTGTGCGTACGCGTTGCACATCTTCCGTTGACATTAGCATAAACTTTGAGATATTTAATCATGAAGTTGCTGTAGACAAGTGACAGCCTTGCTCTATTGAGTGAGGACAATTAAAGTGACAGGTGAGAAGAAAAAAAAAATATAAAAACTGTCAAAACAGAAGATAATTCGGAAAGAAAAAATATATAGATATAGTCACCTAAAATGCAAAATCATCACTTTTCATAAGTTTACAGGTGAAGGAAATAGATATAATAGAAACTACTCATATTGGAACAAAACTTGAGTTTTGGTTATGAAATGCTTATATATTGGTTATATCTGATAGCAGAAGCTGAAAATTTTATGCTACATACATACATACATATATATAATATGATGTAGTAAATCATAAGCAATAAAAAATTTAATTTCGATTTGTAAAGCAAAAACTACTGGAAAATCAATGCCCTGAAAACTTGGAAGAAGCAATCTTTAAAAAATTCTGTTTAGAAATTATATTAATTTTTGCGTATGAAAAATTAAAAATAAAATTAGTTAGCCATAAAAAGTTTTGTTAAAAACAATTAGTTGTAAACACATTTTATGTGAAGATATATTTATTTTTGAAAACAGCTCTGGTAAAAAAATATTTATTTTTTTAAATAACAATAATAATAACATTAAAAGAAAAAAATAGTAAAAAAACAATATTTTTTTAGAAATATATATGTTCAAAAAAAATTATTAAAGAAAAATTACCAAAAAAACAATAATTATTTTTTTATAGATGTGGGTGCATGAAAAAAAATTTCTATTGAATAATTTCTCATTTTTTTAAACACAAACAAATTTTTTAATGGAATTATTTAAAACAGAAAATAAAATAATTGAAAAAAAGTGTAACAAAAAATTTCAATTAAACATACATATCTTGCAAAAGAAATGTATTTAATAAAAATACTTTGCGAACATATTTTTTTAATATTTAATTGAAATAAATTGCCTACAAAGTTGTTTGCATGAGTTTATTTTATATGAAAAAAAAATTGTATTCTTGTAAGGAAATTTCCTAAAAAAAACTATAAGAAAATATTTACTAAAAATTACCAATTATTGGTTTTGTTTTTATTTGTATCAAAAAATTTTTCTTAGAAAAAAATTCTCAAAATATTTTCTTACTTTTTTCATTAAAAAAAATGTTTTTGGATAGAATTTTTGAACAAAAAAATTAATAAGTTCAAAAAAAAATTTCAATTTAAATTAAGTTGAACTAAATATATAAATATAACATTTAATATGCTACTTATATAAATTGCAATTTTTTGTTTAAAACAAAAACTTTTATATGATATTTTTTGCGATTAAAATTTAATATTTTATAAACAAAAACATAAATTTTTTCAGTTTAATAATTTATTACAAACAAAAAAAAATCTACAAAATTTTATTTTATTTTTTTTTTTTCAAAGCAAAAAAAAAAATTTTAAATTTTGTTTAAAAAAAATCTAAAAAATTTTCATTTGAAAAAAAATTGCTTTGTAAAAAAATTATAAAAAATGTTACTTTGAAAAAAATATAATAAAAAATAATTTAAATTCTAAAACATTTTGCTTTGAAATAAGATCTAAAAATTTTAATATCTATTCCAAAAAAATATATTTTTTTTTTCGAAATCAATTTCATCCAAAAATCTTTGCATTGAAAAAAATAATAATTCAAAAGAAATTTTAAAAAACTTCAGTTTAAAAAATTCCAATAAAATTTTGCTTCGTAAAGAAAGCTTTGAAACTAAATTAAAAAAACTTTGCAATGAAAAAAAGAAATTCTAAAAAGTTTTAATTGTTTATTCTAATTCTATAAAATTTTAATTTTTTTCCGCGAAATCAATTGCATTCAAAAAATTTTGCTTAGAAAAAAATAAAAATTAAAAAAAAAGTTTTAATTACAAAACAAAAAAATTAAAAATTTTTAGAACTTTCTTCTGAAGCAAAATTATTTCGAATTTAAATTAATTTGTTTTTAGATTTTTTTCAATTTAACATTTTTTAAAATTTTTGTATAAAAGAATTAACTTATTTGAGAAACCAATTTTGATTTAAATAAAATTAATTATGTATTTCACAGAAATATTTAAATTGTCTGACAAATTTTTTGCTTGCAATATGTTATCTAATATAAAAATTAAAAATTTATGGATATTTAAATTATACCCAATAAGATAACTTTTCACTACCTCACCACGCCAAATCGGTGACAATGACTGTCACAACAACTCGCCTATTTTCCGCATATCTCATTGCTGGCCTTTATTTACTTTTTAGACTTACTTTAAATTGCTTATCAGCCACTGCCTTATAACTCATTTACTGCTTTGCTTATTTTATAATATTTAAACCGCAATTTGCACTTCGGTTTACCTACGAAACAGCGCCGCGCTTGAACAAACCCACATTTGTTTGCACTTTTATTTCCTAGCTACAACGCTTGCTGCTGCCGCTAGCTACTGATACTGGGCACTGTCACTAACACGCCATACTCCAACTACTTTTCCTTGCTGTGTGCGCTGTATATGTAACGCTTGACACGCCCTGTATAGGCGACGGCGCACCAAAGATCTTAAAAGCTGAGGTAGCGAATTTTAAACGAAAGATTTAAGACACAAACTTGCTGCATGGGAAATGCATATTTACAATGTCTGTATGTGCCCAGATAGGTGGTATAGTAGCGAAAAATTTCGGCGGCGGTGCACAAATATATATTTCCATAGCAAAGCCTTCAAGTCATGCCTTAATTTTGCATTTTCGCCACTTTCTGTGTACTTAGTAGGTATCACGAGTCCTATGGCTTGCATAATTCGTTATGCTTAATATAGTTTTTATAAGATTTCAAAGCGCTCACTTTAAGCTCACTTTAATGTGCAGTTCGTGCAATGTCACCTCAAACTTTTTCCGCGTAGGTTTTTCTTTCAATTCACTGTATTTTATTTGTATTTTTATTAGAAGGATTATATTTAATGTGTTATATAAGCGCATTTCGGGTCAAGCAAGGGTAGATTATGAGACTAAGCGTATGAGAAATAGCTTTGTAAAAGGCGAAACAACTTAACTTACGTGAGTGAAGGTGAAAACTAGGTAAAATTATATTTTCAATTCGCAGATATTGGAAGAAAATTGAGGTAATGTGGAGAATCCACTTTCCTCTAGCAGCATTCATTGTCTCATTAACACAGTACTAGCTATATTGGATTAGACACTCCAGATTATATCGAAGTTTGTGCCCTGACTAGCAGAAATTCCTGGGAACGTAAAGTAAAGATTAATAAAGATGTGTTGCTTAAAGAAAATACAAAAGAAGCCAACATTACTGGAGATCATATAATTCAATTTTTCTATTTCCTTCAAATTTAATATTTGCTCTGGAGAACTCGAACTTAAGCGATTGTAGGTAATAAAATATATGAATATACTGGATGAACCCTTTCCATGCTTATATTGACTAAAAAAAAGGTTATATTTTCAAAACATCTATAATAAAAATTTTCTACAATCTTTTATGAGATCGTAGATATATACCTACTTGTTGCAACTGGTGATGAAAATTTGGTGACTTGAAAAAGAATAGGTTAGGTCGTAGGGTTGATCCAAAAAATCGATGGATCTCACTTGGACAGATATTTGTCCTTAGTGTTACCCAAAAATCCTTTGCAGTGCATCGCCTCTATGAAACGTTTTAACGTCACCACAAATTATTATAGCGATCATTATCAATCCCAGTCTCTTCGAAAGAGAAATTGTGTTCTCTTTGAAGCTACATACATTGATATTGACTCACCAGAAGCTCCGGGAGCTTGGTTGGAAGGTGCATGTGCATCTATCTTATAGTCTGGATCTGGCATCAAGTAGTTTCTAACTATTTCTGTCTGAGTCGAATAATTTTGTTGGTAAAAAATGCGTCTCAAGAGAATATATTACCGGAATATGGCGGCTACAAAAAGGCAGATGGATCGAGGCTCTACAGCGTACTAGGTGAGCTGAAACCACTGTGGGGGAGGGAAAGATTCGTCCTGGTACTACGAGAGGCAGGGTGGAGATGGTGGTTCTATCCCTTCTACTATGGAAAGTAGTAGTAGATGAGCTAATTGAAAGCGGTTGCTTGGTAATTAAGAAAAGACACAGCACTAGACCTTCTTTCAAGAGACGGTGTTACGAAGACTATCCAATGATACACTGACGGCTCGAAGACAACGGAAGGCATTAGAGCAGGCATCACGGGACCGCATACCAATACGATTTTTGCCGAGCATCTTTCAAACAGAAGTCTTTGCTATAAGTCAGTGTGTAAAAACCATTCTCCAACCCAACTATCGCAACCGGATTTCAGCTTATAAAGTCAAAGCTCCAAATGGAGGCGAAAGTAGGGAGAGAACGGCACTGGTAGCAGGTAATAAGAATGAGCCACACTAAGTTAGTATTGGAAGGTTAAAACTAAGCAAAATTTGGAGATATGATCAACCTGATATAAGACTCAAGGCCCTTGGATCCTTCCACGTGGACAGTGATAACATCACCTCAATCACACCCAGCAAGCTGTGGAAATTATTCAGAGGGCTGGACCTTTGTGACCATATGTGATATATAGTAGGAAAGAGACATTTGCTCAACAAACATTTTGATTTTCATATTCACACATGTCGCTATAAACCAATACAATTTCTCACAAAAATTGTCATAATTCATCCACAATTACTACACGGAAGATGCGCTTACGCTTCCTACTTACATAAGCTTTACTGTTGCATTTGCAAAGCAATTGCACTTCCTGCCGCTACACCCCACCAGTGTATGGCGAAGCAACGCAGGTTCATTGCAACAATTAGTGTGAACGCCTGCGCATAAGGTGGCTTGGCGGTTGCTTGGCGGTGGCTCACCTTCAGTCAAGGTTGCTGCGGCAGCCGAGCGCGATGCAATAAAAAACTACCAAAAACCAAATAAAAGAAAGAAAATATAATAGTAAGGCGGAGAAACAACAAGAGGATGACACTATAAAAGCAATAGCAACGAGAAAATTCAGCTAAAGTGGAAAGACACAACAGCAAATGCTGCTGCTACAGTGGCAACAGCAGTCACATCATTAACAACCAAAAATACACAAATAGCTGGAATAATTTCATTGTCGTTGCAGCACATTATAAAAATAAAAACAAAAAAAAAACAAAGAAATTATGCCGCTAAAAACTGAGCTCAACTGTGAGGTAGCAAAAATGTGCTGCGCCGTGAAGGCTGCGGAAATGAAAATGAGGCACAGAAAAAATCGCTAATAAAAGGTGATATGAGCAGGCGATAAAGATAAGCGGTGCTCAGCAAAAAATTACAGTTGTAAAAAAAATATAAAAAAACGTATTGTTGTAATGTGTGTGCTGTTGGCGGCTGACTGCTGCGGCAGTTCAACGACACCGTGCACTCCCACAGGTGAACGATGCTGCGTGCTGAGGATGCTGCGCCGGTAGTTAACGAAAAATTGGTAAAAACAGTTTCGCTTGTATTTTTATATACTTTTTGGCGTTAAAAATTTATATGCCAAGCGATTTTTGTAGTCAAACATTTACTCACAGCATTATTGTCACTGCGAGCGTGTGACTGCTGCAACAACTTCAGCTGACAGCGGGAAAGCGCAAGTGATGCTTACAAAAAGTACCATAAAATATTGAGAAAAAACGAGCAGGAAAAATCTTTAGGAAAGTACCATAAAAATTTTTGAAAGAAAATATTAGCAAACAATGCTGCACTTTCGGCGAAAGAAAAATTGCCACTTAGACAAAGGAGTATTAAAAGCATAAAAACACACACAAAAAATTTCATAAAAACCAAATATTAAAGAAAGATGCATCAGCTCATAATATATAAGCGAAAATTTGCTTTGAAGCAGCTCTTTCTGCCGCTAGTTACTCACATATGTATGTATATGCAACGGCAGTGCTGTAACCTGCCTACCACATGGCCTGTTTGGGACAGGTTGAACCGCGTTATTACGACAGCGTAGCGACCTTGAAGCACACGAACAAACCCAGCGTTGCATATGTGAGTGGATTTAAAAGCAGGTGAAAAATAAGCTAAAGAAGTAAAAAGTATGAGCACACTTGTTGCAGTTACATTTTCGTAAGATACTACACAGTCCTGTCGATAAAAAAAAAAAATAATGTAATAACACAAAAAAGCACCAAAAATACACGAAACATGTTGCAGCTACAATGTTGCAAATCGCAACACAAGCCTGCTGTTCGCTGGTGGGTTGTAACGGTTTCGTATTACACGCTTTGCGTAGGGGCATTCCACGCCCCACTGCAGCCAGTTCATATCGTAGAAATTTATTTAATTATTATATAATAACAGTTATTTATTTTAAGCGGGACTCAAGTAGAATTTATATTATGCATGTGTTATTTAGGGCAATTCAAGAATACTTCAGTTTTAAAACTTTTTTTCAAATAGTTGTCATATTTAGAGCGAATTTCGTTAATGAAACTATAAAAAACTATCTTCTTCCATGCAAATAATTTTGTACCTCAATTGAACCCAAGCAATTTTATTTTTGATACGTAAAATTTATTAAATTAATTCTGTACAATTGGCAACTCTATAAAAATATTTGCAATATATTTTACATTTATTCAGACCTGTTACGTATTTATGTATTTGCATTAGTATAAATATTATAAATTTTATTTCCTATAGGTGGCAACCTTAAAAATATTTTCACAATTATAAAATTTTAGTTTTTTCGTACAAATAATGCTCAATTGATTTATCGCTCATATGCAAAGTTGACCAATTAATTTTTTATAGGTTGCAACTCTATATAAAATTTGAACTTGTTTTTTTACTATTTATTTATTCACATCTGCTTCATATTTATTTGTATTGGTGTAAATACAAATTTCATCTTTTATAGGCGGTTCCTATGTACATATGTACATATACATACATATCTTATACATACATACATACATATGTATGTATGTGGCAACCTTATTCACAAATATTTTCGCAAGTAAAAAATCTGAGTTTTTCGTACGAATAAACCTCAATTGAATTTATTTTTCATATGCAAAATTTACCAATTATTTTTTTAGGTGGCAACTCTATACAAAATTTGCAAGTTTATTTGCATTTATTTACACCTGCTTCATATTTATTTGCATTGGTGTGAATATAAATTCCATTTTCTTTATAGACGGCAACCCTATATCTTATACATATGTACATATGTACATACATATGTGGCAACCTTATTCACAAATATTACCGCAATTATAAAATCTGAGTTTTTCGTACAAATAAAGCTCAATTGAATTTATTTTGCATATTACAAAATTTGCCAATTAATTTTTTATTTGTGGCAACTCTGTACAAAATTTGCAACTCAATTTGCATTTATTTACACCAGTTTCATATTTATTTGCACTTGTGTAAATATAATTTTAATTTTTATAGGTGGCAACCCTATTTCGCAATAATAAAATATAAAGTTTTTAGAAAAAAAACCCAATCCAATAATTCATATTAAGACTTATCAATTAAATTTTGTTTATGTGGCTACCCTATAATTTTTTTTTATTTATATGTACCTTTTTCGTTTTAAATTTTACCAAGCAAATGTTTGACAGGTGACAGCTCTATACAAAATTTGGCAGCCTTTTTGCATTTATTCACACCCGCTCATATCTACTTGTATTAGTGTAAATATATATCTTTTAAGTTTTTTTATAGATGGCAACCCTATTTCACAATTTTAAAATAAAAAGGTTTTCCTTAAAAAAAATTTCAATTGAACCCAAGTTTATAAATCATATGAAATTCTTATCAAACAAATCTTCTTCATGTGGCTACCTTATACATTTTTATACATTTTTTCTATTTATTCATACCTTTTTCGTTTTCCTTTGTATTAGTATAAATATAAAAAAAAAGATACATTGTCAAACGTGAAAGTTTTCCATACAAGAACTTGAATCCGATCGTTCAGTTTATATGGCAGCTATATGTTATAGTGGTCCGATATCGGAAGTTCCGACAAATGAGCAGCTTCTTGAAGAGAAAAAGACGTTTACAAAATTTCGAAACGATATCTTAAAAACTGAGTGACTAGTTCGTATACTGACGGACAGACAGACGGACATGGCTAAATCGAATCAGCTCAACATATTGATCATTTATATAGATACTTCGTAGGGTCTCAGACGCATCCTTCTGGGTGTTACAAACTTCGTGATATACTTCATATACCCTGTTCAGGGTATAAAAATATTTCTTTGCTACTTATATTTCGCAATAACAAAATACTATGTTTATTATTCATATGTAATATTTATCTATTAAATCATGTGCAGGTGGCAGCTCTAAAAAAATGTTTGAAACATATTTAACATTTACTCAACTTTTTTATATTACATCTTCACCTTTTTTGGATTTTTATTTTCATTAGTATAAATAGTATACATTTTATTTCTTATAGATGGCAACTCTAATTACAAATATTTTAGCAATTTAAAAATAAAATAATTTCACATGTAATAAAAACTAACTTTTCTTGTTTTTACAGGTTTGTACTAAATATGTATATCTGATTATGATAACCGTGATGCTCTGTCAATACCATTTATTTATTGTAAGTATGATTATTAAATTCAAAAATTTTGTCCAAAGGAAAGAAATAGTGTAAAAGTCTTTATATATTTTCATATAAATTTGTCATTGGTCCAAGTTTCTTTATATTCTCAAGCGACAGTGGATTAATATTGAAAGCATTATCTTTCAGGATTCGACACCTAACGAGAAGTTAAAATAAATAATTATCAGGTTAGGTAATAAATGAAGCATTTTTGGTAAACTGCAGTCAATTAGTTACTTCTTACTGTTGGAAGCTGGGAAACATATATAAAGTTCTTTTATATATATAAATTATAGTTCCTTCTTACTGATAGAAAATGGTAAGCAGTGTAACTATATAAAGTCCTGTCATCACAACACTTTGTAAAGCTCTTGAATTCGTCTTTTTGTGATTGGCGGACAATCAGAGAGTATGCGCTACTGGTCACAGAAACGAACCAGATTCGTATAGCAGTAATCTTTTTCGTCAGAAGATCCCCCACCTCATTTCCATTGTGGCCTTTAGTAAAATATTATTCTTTGAGATAAACCTGTTAAGCTTTTTCTTCACCGATATGGAGCGGAGTGAAGTCCAGATTCGTTGGGTTTCTTGAGTATTCTAATAAGCCAAAGTAGCAGTGTGACGACTAAGTTTATGTTTTAGATATTTGTCGGATACTCTATTTACTTCCTCTTTTACGTAACTAATTTGTAAACCTTTATATACATTTTCATTTGTTATAAACCATGGCACATTTACTACCCTGCTTAGTGTCCTTGACTGGTAGCATTATACAATTTTAATATTTGATTTGGAAGCCGTAGCCCAAATACCATATGTCCACACTGGTTTTATGATCGCTTTGTATAACTTAATTTTATTCTGACTGAGACTGAGTTCAGACTCCTGCCAAGCAGCCAATACATTTTGTTTGTCTTAAACTTAAATTGTAGTCTCTTAGCTTTGATATGGTCTTTCCACGTAAGACGTCGGTCAAGATACATTCCTAGGTATTTAGATGAATTTTTTCCAATGTTTTACATAAAAGCTGCGACCACACTAATGTGTTTTCAGCATTAGATAAAATGGCGAAGGAAAATGTTTTTTTTTTAGCTTTATTAAGCAATCCTGGGCGCTAAACACGATCAAAAGCCTGCTGAATATCTAGAAACACTCCTGAGTGAAAAAATTGAATGTCGTGCAGAACGAATGTTAAAATTTATTGAATAATGATTGTTCACCTACAACTAAAACATTAGAAAGATGGGTGGCTGAGTTTAAACGTGGTCCAACAAGCCTTGAGACGATCCACGTGAAGGACGTCCAAAAAGCGCATCAACACCAGAAAACATAGCCAAAATACAGTATATGGTTTTGGAAAATCGTCGATTGGCTGAGAGAGATTTAGTAGAGACTCTACACGTCTCAGTAGGCAGTGTGAGCCATATTTTAATGGAAATTTCGGGCTTTAGAATGCTATGTGCACAATGGGTGCCGCATTCGTTAACAATGAAACAAAAACACATTCGAATGCGACATTCTCAGCAATATTTGGAGCGTTTCAAAAAGGAAAAAGTGGATTTTGTGCAACGCTTCGTCACTATGGATGAGACTTGGGTCTATCACCATGATCCTGAATCAAAATAACAGACAAAAGATTGTTGAGCACCTGGTTGTTCGGCTTCGAAACGGGTTCGTTTCGAATTTTGGTTGTGGACTACTTGCAAACTGGTAAAACAATTAATTCTGAATATTATTAAGCAACATTTTGGACCAGTTAAAGGAAAAAATTCGCGAAAAAAGACCCGGTTTGCATAAGAAAAAATCCTTTTTCATCTGGACAATGCACCGTGTCACAAGAGCATTTCGACAATGGCTAAAATCCATGAATTAAAATTAATTCGAATTGTTGGAGCATCCAACGACTTCCATTTGTTTCCGGAACTCAAAAAATGTATGCGTGGCAAGCATTATTGATCAAATAAAGAGGTCATAACGGCTATTGAAGCGTATTTTGCAGACCTTCCGGATTCTCACTACAGGGATAGGATCCACAGATTGAAGGATCGTTGGAGCAAGTGTATTAATGTTCAGGGAGATTATACTGAATAATAGAGTGTATTTTGAATCATAAAATTCTTATTGAACAACCTGATAATGTCATTTTCTAATTTATTAGGCTTCAATCTTATTATTAACTCCGCACATTTCCGCTGCGTTGAAAAGTGAGAAAGTCGAAGAATTGTGTTGAATAATAAAGTTAAATATTGTAAGAATTTTTCTGAATGCGCTTTGATCGTTTTTGCATCGATACCATAACCTCATCTCTTCTAATTGAATAATGTTTTTAGAAACCTAAAGCGTGCTTTAAGGCACAATTTTTTATTTTTTTTTTTTTAGTTCTAGACCTCTGAAAAAAACTTCGATGTTGATGTCGCTACCATTACCACCTAACCAAGCTTATAATTAAATATTATTACTTTTATATAGCGTTAATTATTTTATATGAGCGGCGCAAAACTTTCGCCAAATTGAATATTTATTGAAAGTTTTAATTCACCATAAATCCCTCAAGTATATACTACACACATACTTACTTATATGCAATTGTTAAAAATAAAGCACAAATAAATACTGAATAATTACACAGGAAATGGGCAGCAAATTGGTGAATTTTACAACCACTTAGTAAATGAGCAAACCATTGAGCTGAGCAAGCAAAAATGCAAAAAATGGCAAAAGCGGCGTAAATGCTAGGCTCAGGGCACACCTCAGTTACATCTTTCACTTTTCATTTGCCGCACATTGATTAAGTTCAAAGTGAGGCAAGCTAAATGTATGTTTTCAGGCTATTTCTTGCGCAGTAAATATGTTTATACATAATGGTATAAGTAGATAAATTTCTAGTAGAGCGCACATATCTTTACATACAAGCTTTGCATGCGCTTGTACTTGGGCGCATTTGAGATTTTGGGGATGGCCAATTGACTGTTGGCAAAAGTATGCGCAACCAACGGCCAAAGCATATAAATACAACTATGTATACTGTATAAATATGCATACTTATGAGCATACATGAAGACGTGTAACCATCAATCTGCTCTGCTTGACCGCTGGCTATTGAGATTAGCTGCGGCGGCAATGTCCGCCAACTTGGGTGAGTGACAGCAGGCAACTGAACAGGCAGCCGTCACAGCGAGCAGCAACAATCGTGCAACCAATGAGCCATTAACCAAATTATAGTAAACATACTTTAACAATAAAAACAATAAAAAAAAACAACATTTAAAAAGGCAACGAAATATTCACCTGTTGCTTTGTTGTTTCGCAAGTAATAGTTTTCGTTGTTGCAAGTAAAGAAATCGCATTTTAAAATTGTGAAATTTTTACTATTAGAAAGTGCAGCACTAACTAAAGTTAAGTACAGACTTAGGCGTTAGCAATAGTGATGAAAATAGTTGAGTTGAAAATATTTTATTTTTAATTGTGAAATATTAAAACAACTTCTGCGACTTGCAAAATACGTCTGGCAATGTTTGCTTTTATGAATTTTAATTAAGACTAGATCAGCTTATGCAGCCCTGCCCTGCATTAGGTTGAATGTATGTGTCTCATAAACTACTTGAGTTATGTTAGCAAAACTTTTAGACTAGATTATAGAGGTCTGCGATAGTATATGAATTAAAACTATAAACAAGTTGTATTATTAACACTCACCTAGCATATAACGGTACTTTTTAAATTTCTGCTGGTTGAGTTGAGAAAGAAATGTACACATATCCTGCCTAATCTCATTTATTGCTAATGTGTCTATTAAATTATGTGCTGGTGGCAGCTTTAAAAAAATTTTAAAATAAATTTACCTTTTTTATATTACATCTTTACATTTTTTTGTATTTTTATTTTCATTAGTATAAATAGTATACAATTTATTTCTTATAGAAAGCAACCCTAATTACAAATAAAATATTTCCACATGTAATAAAAACAATTTTTTCTTGTTTTTACAGGTTTGTACTAAACATATATACCTGATTATGTTAACCGTGATGCTTTAAATGTTAATACCATTTATTTATTGTAAGTATGATTATTTATTTAAAAACTACAAATTATTTTATTTTCCTGTTACAGTGAATTACGTAATATTAAAAATCTTTCAGGATTCGACACCTAACGAGAAGTTAAAATAAATAATTATCAGGTTAGGTAATAAATGAAAAAATTTTGGTAAACTGATATCAATTAGTTACTTCTTACTGTTGGAAGCTCCGAAACAAAAATAAAGTTCTTTTATATATATATAAATTATAGTTCCTTCTTTCTGATAGGAAATCCTAAGCAGTGTAACTATATAAAGTCCTGTCATCACAACACTTTGTAAAGCTGTTGAATTCGTCTTTTTGCGATTGGCGGACAATCAGAGAGTATGCGCTACTGGTCACAGAAACGAACCAGATTCGTATAGCAGTAATCTTTTTCGTCAGAAGATCCCCCACCTCATTTCCATTGTGGCCTTTAGTAAAATATTATTCTTTGAGATAAACCTGTTAAGCTTTTTCTTCACCGATATGGAGCGGAGTGAAGTCCAGATTCGTTGGGTTTCTTGAGTATTCTAATAAGCCAAAGTAGCAGTGTGACGACTAAGTTTATGTTTTAGATATTTGTCGGATACTCTATTTACTTCCTCTTTTACGTAACTAATTTGTAAACCTTTATATACATTTTCATTTGTTATAAACCATGGCACATTTACTACCCTGCTTAGTGTCCTTGACTGGTAGCATTATACAATTTTAATATTTGATTTGGAAGCCGTAGCCCAAATACCATATGTCCACACTGGTTTTATGATCGCTTTGTATAACTTAATTTTATTCTGACTGAGACTGAGTTCAGACTCCTGCCAAGCAGCCAATACATTTTGTTTGTCTTAAACTTAAATTGTAGTCTCTTAGCTTTGATATGGTCTTTCCACGTAAGACGTCGGTCAAGATACATTCCTAGGTATTTAGATGAATTTTTTCCAATGTTTTACATAAAAGCTGCGACCACACTAATGTGTTTTCAGCATTAGATAAAATGGCGAAGGAAAATGTTTTTTTTTTAGCTTTATTAAGCAATCCTGGGCGCTAAACACGATCAAAAGCCTGCTGAATATCTAGAAACACTCCTGAGTGAAAAAATTGAATGTCGTGCAGAACGAATGTTAAAATTTATTGAATAATGATTGTTCACCTACAACTAAAACATTAGAAAGATGGGTGGCTGAGTTTAAACGTGGTCCAACAAGCCTTGAGACGATCCACGTGAAGGACGTCCAAAAAGCGCATCAACACCAGAAAACATAGCCAAAATACAGTATATGGTTTTGGAAAATCGTCGATTGGCTGAGAGAGATTTAGTAGAGACTCTACACGTCTCATTAGGCAGTGTGAGCCATATTTTAAGGGAAATTTTGCGTTTTAGAATGCTGTGTGCAAAATGGGTGCCGCATTCGTTTACAATGAAACAAAAACACATTCAAATGCGACATTCTCAGCAATATTTGGAGCGTTTCAAAAAGGAAAAAGTGGATTTTGTGCAACGCTTCGTCACTATGGATGAGACTTGGGTCTATCACCATGATCCTGAATCAAAATAACAGACAAAAGATTGTTGAGCACCTGGTTGTTCGGCTTCGAAACGGGTTCGTTTCGAATTTTGGTTGTGGACTACTTGCAAACTGGTAAAACAATTAATTCTGAATATTATTGCAACATTTTTGACCAATTGAAGGAAAAAATTTGGGAAAAAAGACCCGCTTTGCTGAAAAAAAATCCTTTTTCATCAGGACAATGCAGCGTATCACAAGAGCATTTTGACAATGGCTAAAATCCATGAATTGAAGTTCGAATTGTTGGAGCATCCAACGACTTCCATTTGTTTCCGGAACTCAAAAAATGTATGCGTGGCAAGCATTATTGATCAAATAAAGAGGTCATAACGGCTATTGAAGCGTATTTTGCAGACCTTCCGGATTCTCACTACAGGGATAGGATCCACAGATTGAAGGATCGTTGGAGCAAGTGTATTAATGTTCAGGGAGATTATACTGAATAATAGAGTGTATTTTGAATCATAAAATTCTTATTGAACAACCTGATAATGTCATTTTCTAATTTATTAGGCTTCAATCTTATTATTAACTCCGCACATTTCCGCTGCGTTGAAAAGTGAGAAAGTCGAAGAATTGTGTTGAATAATAAAGTTAAATATTGTAAGAATTTTTCTGAATGCGCTTTGATCGTTTTTGCATCGATACCATAACCTCATCTCTTCTAATTGAATAATGTTTTTAGAAACCTAAAGCGTGCTTTAAGGCACAATTTTTTATTTTTTTTTTTTTTAGTTCTAGACCTCTGAAAAAAACTTCGATGTTGATGTCGCTACCATTACCACCTAACCAAGCTTATAATTAAATATTATTACTTTTATATAGCGTTAATTATTTTATATGAGCGGCGCAAAACTTTCGCCAAATTGAATATTTATTGAAAGTTTTAATTCACCATAAATCCCTCAAGTATATACTACACACATACTTACTTATATGCAATTGTTAAAAATAAAGCACAAATAAATACTGAATAATTACACAGGAAATGGGCAGCAAATTGGTGAATTTTACAACCACTTAGTAAATGAGCAAACCATTGAGCTGAGCAAGCAAAAATGCAAAAAATGGCAAAAGCGGCGTAAATGCTAGGCTCAGGGCACACCTCAGTTACATCTTTCACTTTTCATTTGCCGCACATTGATTAAGTTCAAAGTGAGGCAAGCTAAATGTATGTTTTCAGGCTATTTCTTGCGCAGTAAATATGTTTATACATAATGGTATAAGTAGATAAATTTCTAGTAGAGCGCACATATCTTTACATACAAGCTTTGCATGCGCTTGTACTTGGGCGCATTTGAGATTTTGGGGATGGCCAATTGACTGTTGGCAAAAGTATGCGCAACCAACGGCCAAAGCATATAAATACAACTATGTATACTGTATAAATATGCATACTTATGAGCATACATGAAGACGTGTAACCATCAATCTGCTCTGCTTGACCGCTGGCTATTGAGATTAGCTGCGGCGGCAATGTCCGCCAACTTGGGTGAGTGACAGCAGGCAACTGAACAGGCAGCCGTCACAGCGAGCAGCAACAATCGTGCAACCAATGAGCCATTAACCAAATTATAGTAAACATACTTTAACAATAAAAACAATAAAAAAAAACAACATTTAAAAAGGCAACGAAATATTCACCTGTTGCTTTGTTGTTTCGCAAGTAATAGTTTTCGTTGTTGCAAGTAAAGAAATCGCATTTTAAAATTGTGAAATTTTTACTATTAGAAAGTGCAGCACTAACTAAAGTTAAGTACAGACTTAGGCGTTAGCAATAGTGATGAAAATAGTTGAGTTGAAAATATTTTATTTTTAATTGTGAAATATTAAAACAACTTCTGCGACTTGCAAAATACGTCTGGCAATGTTTGCTTTTATGAATTTTAATTAAGACTAGATCAGCTTATGCAGCCCTGCCCTGCATTAGGTTGAATGTATGTGTCTCATAAACTACTTGAGTTATGTTAGCAAAACTTTTAGACTAGATTATAGAGGTCTGCGATAGTATATGAATTAAAACTATTTGACATAGTTGTATTATTAACTAAACTCACCTAGCATATAACTGCGTACTAAACCTTAACGCACATATGTTGTGTTGCAAACATTTATAAAGGGTTTTCTCAAAAGAGCGCTACAAAAGTTTTTTTTTAATAAAGCAAACACGGTTTGAGATATCAATGAAGTTCCTTATTTCTGTGATAGTACATTCGATGCGATTATGTTTGAAACTCGATTTCTTTTGCATGGCCAGGATGGGCACTCTTACAGAAGTCCAGACGCTGAACCCAATTTTCGAAGGTTTTCAAGCATCAATCGTCGCTGGCTTTTTGGCATAGATCATAGACTTCACGTAGCCCCATAGGAAATAGTCTAACGACGTCAAAACGCACGATCGAGGCTCCCAATTGACTGGTCCATTTCGTGAGATAGCACGTTCATCAAACTTGGTTTTCAATAAATCGATTGTGTCATTCGCTGTGTGGCTTGTGCCGCCGTCCTGTTGGAACCACATACTATTTAAGTCCATATCAACCAATTCGGGCCAAAACTATTAGGTTATCATTGAGCGGAAGCCTTTCCCAGCGTGCCGATCTTGATCATCACGGAAGAAGTACCGCTCAATGACGTTGCTGGTCCATAAACCGCACTAAACCGTAATTTCGGGATGCAAAGGTGTCTCACGAAGTACGTGTGGATTGCTGCCTAACCAATAACGCATATTTTGCTTATTGACGAAGCCATTCAGCCAGAAATGAGGCACACGAATTCACGAACAGACGACGATTCTGGTCGTCAAGCGGCTTCAGTTCTTTCATCAATTTGATCTTGTAAGAATGTAGGCCAAGATCTTTTCGCAAAGTTCGCCACAACGACGTCACAGAGATGGCCAACGCTTGAGAACGACATGTGAAAGACTGATTTTGGTCTTCCTTAATTGATCCGCTATTGCTGCCAAATATTCTCGACACTACGGGCACTTCTTTGTCTCACTGGCACGGGAACATATTGTACTGTGCCTGTGGATTCAAATTTTTACACTAGACGCTTAAATGTTGATCTAACAGGACGATTATGATGACCATAAATTCGACTCGTTAATGGATCCATAATACGTATAAAATGGCAAACCTTACTGAAGAGAAATGTCAAAAGAGGGAAAAAAATATGACGTAGTTTGCTGTCCCTATCCGTCTACTTTTGTGGTATGCCGATTGAAAAACCCGTTATAAAGTGCCCGTTCACAATTAAACTTGTTTATTTGCCGAGGTATCGTCATGAAATTCGGCACTGATTGCTGTCCAAAAAAGCGCTCCAACATTTGAGGAAACATATCACTAAAGCCACCACCATTCTAGCCAAACAAACCGAATGATCAAATCATAAAGGCATCGGAACTACAATTATATCTCGAACATTTCTTAATTACACACTATGAACAATCAAAACCACTCACGAACGAATACTGTGAACAAGTCTTTTCAATACTTTTACTTTAACAGATGAAAGATCTCGTTTTGTAAGCCACAACCTAACACTAATAAGACAATTCAATTTACAGTAAAGATCTGAGAGGATTCGACATATCTTGTGCTAGGTTAGATTCTCGAGTGGCATTAGGTACCTTCAGAAGCCAAGTTTAGAACACTCCGAAAAAGGTACGAGAAATACCGACTCTCTACTTAAATCAACAGAAGTTCGTAAACTAAATATGGCATTGATAAATAATCCTAACATTCACTTTACATATTCCACCAGTATTTGTAACAAACTGTACACGTCAAGTGTGATCTCTGAATATCAATGGTCGAGACTTTAAAATTCGAAGAAGTTAAGCGTTTTTTTGGAAAAAAATCTGTCTAACTAATAAAAAAAAATATCATTGAATTAGGAAAAATTACTAGGGATTTTTTTCTATTAAAGCAGTGTTTAAGAATACGAAACAACAAACTAGTAGTGTCTTTCCTCCATTTTCGTAATTTGAGTAAGAAACAAGATGATACATTTTCAAAGCAGTTCGTATAACTAAGCTCACATCCTACGAAGTAATCTCAGTTCCACTTCTCAATTAAAGAATCAACCAAGCGCATGTAAAGCTAATTACCGAACAAAGCTCACAGTAATACAAACCTAAACAACAAAACGAATGTGATTTATAATAAAAGATATAATTTTCTTTCATAAAGGCAAAAACTACGTCGCACTTTTCTTTAGAACTTGAGAACAGCGCCATGATCAACAGCCTATAGAATTAGCATCGAATGAGGCATGTGAGCATGAAAATGTTTGCATAGCCGGAAGTGCTATTGAGAATAATACAATAACAGCGCTTATTTTCAAAGTATTTTTATTAGTATTTGTATGTTCATTACCAGGGTTTTGCCTTCATCTCAACTCAATGTAACTTCAATAGCTTTATAATATAATTTTAATACGCCGAGACCTTTATTTGATACTGCGCGATGTGAAAATGATATTGTTGCAGTGATTTTGCTGCTTGATTTTACGAGATATTTTATTAGAGAACATACTTGAGGCGTGATGAAAATTATGTAAAGATGATAAAATATATGTGGTGTCTAATAAAATGTTTTTAAATTAACTCTAAATCACTAAAAAATAATAGTTTTTTGATACAAACAAAACGAATTTTTAAAAGAGTTGCCAACTATTGAAAATTTTAAAATATTAAAAAAATTATATGGACAGTATATTTTTATGCATAGTTTACGCACAAATTTTCAGCAAAATTGAAAATGTTTTTTAAAAAAGAGTTGCCACCAGACAACAAAAATTTTTTTGATTTAGATATAATCAATATATTGCGCACAATAGCAGACAAAATAATATTTAATAAAATTATTTGGTAAAATCGTGAAATGATTGTATGAAAAAGGTTGCCATATGACAAAAATTTTATATTTAATTTTTTGATTTAAAGAAAAATAATATTGCACGCATATAACAAAAATTTAATGACTTAGTAAAAATATAAAAAAGAGATAAATAAGATCGCAGCAGATGAGAAAAAAAAATGATGAAAATATTTGGTAAAATTAGAAAATAATTTTTCAGAAAGGGTTGCCATGCAAAAAAAAAATACTACATAATGATAAATAATACTACGCGTAATA
Organism: Bactrocera tryoni; assembly: GCF_016617805.1. Taxonomy (NCBI): domain Eukaryota; kingdom Metazoa; phylum Arthropoda; class Insecta; order Diptera; family Tephritidae; genus Bactrocera; species Bactrocera tryoni. The sequence goes on from NC_052501.1 coordinate 25,620,304, forward strand.
GCAGAAGACAAAATAAATAAATGATGAAGGTAATGCGGATATTTTAAAACTAAGTTTGAGGAAAGGGTTGCCATATGACGAAGATTTTAAGACATGGAGGTAAATAATTTTGCTTGCATTGGCAGCAGACAAAAAAAACAGAGTGATAACATTATTTAATAAAATTCTAAAAGAACTTTTAAAACAAGGTAGCCATACAACAAAAAATTAATTATTTAAAGATATATAAAATTGCTCGCAATAGCAGAAGAGTAAAAATAAATGATAAAATTATTTGAAAATAAGAAAACAAAATTTAGGAAAAGGTTGCCATATAACAAAAATTTAATGGCTTAGTAAAAAATTGGAAATTAATTCTTCAGAAAGGGTTGCCACACAAAAAAAATATTACATAATAAAAAATAATATTCCGCATAACAACAGAAGACAAAATAAATAAATGATAAAGGCAATCGAATTTATTTTAAGCTAATTTTTGGGAAAGGGTTGCCATACGAAACATTTTTTATGACTTTGCTGTAAATAATACTGCGCGTAATAGCAGAAGACAAAGAAATAATTTGTAAAATTAGAAAATCATTTTTAAGAAAGAGTTGCCATATAACAAACATTTTAAGACCCAAAAATATTATAACTAAAATTGCTGCCTTTAGCAGAAGACAAAATAATTAACATAGTTAAAATGTAAAAATTATCCCAAATTAGTGTTGCCATCGAAGATATTGTATAAATTTAAATAACATTCATACTAAATGAATAAATGAGCCTCAAAAGAGCACTCATTAGCAAGGCAGCATCAAACTGATCTTCAAATTGGGATGAACAATTTTAATTCAATAACTTCGATACTTTCTTTCAACTTTCACTTAATGTTACTATCGAACTCACCGTTTTTGTTCTTCTTCTGCTCTACCACCTCTAATATTTTCTGCTTTCAACGCTACCACCAATTTATGTCTCAACACACAGCGTTTCTGACCTTGTCACCTTTAACGTTCGCATAAATCACACAATATTTTACTACCCGCGAATGGGTTATCTGTTGTTGGGGCGTGTGGCACGCTGATGTGGCATGTCAAGCATGAATGAGCGCACACTTCAACGACGGCACAACAACTTGCATATATATTGGCGCGTATGCCTTTGTGTGTGCATTTATGTGCGTTTAACACGAAAATAGTGATTGCGCACGCGCACACACAAACGCGGCGCATGTGGTCATTTGTTTGCATATTTGGCGGTGTTCGCACATTTACGCTTCTAAAACAGCTCAGCGCCTCCAACATCACCAACATAGCTATCAACGCAGTCACGAGCCAGCAATTCGATTAGCACCGACGGCCAGTGGCATGCTCCTCAGGGGCACTATTGCCATACCTCAAGCGACGGGTGGTCCGCTATGTGATTTTGCATATGTAATGCCTATGGTTTTTATGCATTTTCATGATTAGTTGCATCGATTTTTATATTTTTCGGTAAACAGATAAATTTGTGTTGCTAAAAATCTTAATTGTCTATGCGGTTTTTATTTTTTATTTTTGAAAAGGAAATTTAGAAGTGTATAATGGTAGAAGAAAATGCATACAAATGGTCACTGGCCGGGCTTTTTGTTGTTGTTTTTTGAAATATGTCATTTCAACTACTCTGCTCTTGAAATTATGCTAGAGAAGAGTATTTTATAATATACATATATTAGGAAGCACAGAGCTAATAGCTTTGCTTCTTATACAAAAAGTCTAGAAACACAAATTTTAAATAAAAGTTACTGAGGTCATTTCGGACTTCAATGAAATGATGGAGGGTTGAGTTGCTTATATTTTAAACCCGGCTAAATCTATGATGCATTCAAACGCAATTGAAGACATAACAATTTATGAACAGAATATTAGAGAACCTAATTATTTGCGACAAGTCAGAATATGGAACTGAGCTAAGAGGTAGCACTTTTGTTATCATAACTCAGAACGAGCAGATGTCTCAATTGCCTAACCATGACAATAGTAAAAGCATGAGTTTATGAAATTAGTAAGAGCATACTACGTAATATTCTGCTTGCTTTGAAAGGAATTGAATTGAATATTGATAGTGAATTGTTTTTTTTTTTCAAATATTCAGTCTGATGGACTCGTCTAGCTTATTTGAAGCGTTGTTGGATCCCCTGAATGAAACGGAAGATTAATTGCGAATCTAGAAAGATTTCGTTTGAATCCACAAATAATAATAATTTCACCCAAGTGTTAATGGCATCTCTATAATGGCAGACACTGTGAGCCAACACTGAATTTTATCACTACTTTCTCTTTAACCCCTCTACATTAAACTGATATACACAGGGTCAAAGCAATATGATCTAATGATTTCACAACTGACTCATCCAGAGTCTGCTAAATCTACACCATTTCCAAGAAAGAGTTTTCTAGAAGAGTTAGAGTGGCGAGAACCATCTTTTGTTATAGCATAACATCGAAAACTGTAGCTTAAATTAAGCAGATTTGTCAAGTCGTAAGAAAATTAAACCAATTTCAACAGATATTACGCAATATCAGTCACAAAAATCTAAAACGAGTTTTCCTTGACGTAAAACTGTTTTAAAAATTATTTTTATACCTGAACAGGATGTATTCAGCTTGAAACGAAGTGTGTAATACATAGTAACGTCGGAAGCCCTGTAATAACGGGATTTTCAATAAGAGCGTTTTAAAGGTTTGGGATATCAATGAAATTCTTTATTTGTGTAAAAGTACACTCGATGCCATGAATGATGTTTGAAACTCGCTTTCGTTTGCATGGCCACCAAAAGCACGCTTGCAGAAGTCCTTTCATTGAACCGAATTTTCGACGGTTTTCCAGCATAAATCGGCCAATACTGCTGCAATTTCACATTATATATTTGTACGTTCATCAATCGTTGCTGGCTTGTTAACATAGATCATAGACTTGATGTAGTCACACAAGAAATAGTCTGAGGGCGTCAAATTGCACGATCGAGGCGGCCAACTGACTTTACCATTTCGATTTCAAGAAATCGATTGTGACATTCGCTGTGTGGCTTGTGCCGACGTCCTGCTGGAACCACATATTGTCCAAGTCCATATCATCCCATTCGGGCCAAAAATTTTCGGTTATCCAGCCAGAAATCAGTCTCATCGCAGAAGATGAATTTTCGATGAAATCCGTACCATTTTCAAGTTGTTGCTCAGCCCAATCCACGAACATACGACGATTCTGGTGTTCAAGCGGTTTCAGTCTTGCGTCAATTTGATCTTGTAAGAATGTAGGCCAAGATCTTTTCGCAAAATTCGCCACAAAGACGTCATATAGATGCCCAATGCTTAAGAAACACGTGTGAGGGGCTGATTTTGGTCTTCCTCAATTGATGCGCTAGCGGCAGCAATATTCTCGACTTCTTTGTCTCTTTGGCACGGAAACATTTTGTACTGTGCATGTGGATTCAATATTTTTTGCTAGTCGCTCATTTATTGATCTGACAGGATGAGTATGACGATCATTAGTTGTACGTAGCGCTCTTATTTCGACACGTTGTTGGATCGTATATCTTTCCATGATGAAATGGCAAATTTTACTGAAGAGAAATGTCAAAAGAGCGCCGAAAAATATGTCAAAAACGACGATATTAGACCACTATATTATATATTTTTTGTCGACATATCGTCATTCATTATTATCCGAAACAATGCTATAACCTTCGAACAAATGGTTCAAAACGGCTCACTGTAGCATATAGCTGTCATAAAAACTGAACGATCGGAATCAAGTTTTTGTAGCTTCGACATATCGACGGTGCAGAAACGGTATTAAAGGTTCAGTTCCTTACAGTTTTTTTAACGACAAATACTACTTCACGAATATATATTAGGGTGCTTCAAAAAAGATGTTTTGAATTTTTTTTCCACTCTTACCCCCTCAAATGTTAGTGATTGACAAACAAAAATCCTTCCTCAAGCTAGGCGCTGTAGCTTCAAAGTTCGATTATCCCAACTAGACGATTAAATATAGTGATTTGAAATTTGGAATATTTTCAATGAAAATAAAAAAAGTTTCTGAGAATAATAATTTTAAAATTTGAAAAACCAACTTTATGAATATGTGATGGATATAAGATGAAAAAAATTAAAAAATTTGTTTTGAAGCGCCCTAATGTATATATAGTATATAATAGATACTTCTGACCATTTAACGGCATTTTTGTTACAAAAATATACCTCGCCGTATCACATATAATTTCAAATATTTTTATCTTTCATCATTAGTGATATTTTTTTGTTTAAATAAGCGCCACTAATTACTTCCTATTCAAGCTACAAATTGCTAACCTTGACAGCACAAATCCGCCTCATTAATTTTCTAATCATTTTCATGCTTAGTGAGTTCACTTTTCGTCACTTAAAAGTCACATTATGCAACAGCACTCCAATGCCTTCTTAAGTGGCGAAGACAGGCCATAATTTAATTTTAAGTACCCCATAAGTCAACTTACGCGGCACGTCAATCGTACTTCAGCTCAATTGCATAAAATGCCTACAGCGCAAAAGAAGTTTCAAATATTCAATAAAAATTTATTTCTTTTTCTACTTCAAGCAGTGAAACAATTTGTTTTGAAAATGTCACAAATGTCACACCCACACATAGGCATTTGTCGGTGTATATGACGCGTTGCTGAGTTATTGAGTGACAGCGCTGCGCTCTATAGCCTTGCCACTCAAGCTTATTATTTACATACTCACCACAACAAATTTGTCATGTACACTAACAATTGGTAATTAACAAGAGCCGTTGACAAATATGTATGTGTATAGGCATTTCGAAGTAATTTAAAAAAAAAAAAATAAAAATGCAACTTTTTTTAAGCTTTTTGTTGTCTTTTATGCGAGTGACGTTACACCGTCTCCAGTTCCACTCACATTTTTCTTGCGCAAACAGCTTTTAAGTGCATTTAAATGTTTCGTCGGGTTTGCTATTCGCTTATTGCTTAATAACTAACTGGCTGTCTAGTTTGTCGCCTATTTTGTTGGCAGTTTTGCTTAATTGTTTTGAGCTTTTATTAAAGTCGCAAGCTAATTAGCTGTCAGGCGTTGGCAGCACGCATCGAAAATTGCTTTCAAAATGCTGCAAATATGTTGATTTCGCAGTGTTTTTTGTTGTTGTCTCAATGTTGCTTTTTTGTATGTTATTAATTGTAAATATTTAATATTCATTGAGAAGTAATGATATACGAAGTAGTGTCTTCCAACTCATAACTGGCTCAATACAAAAGAAGTAGATATACGAGTAAGAGCAAAACTTTTAGGTGCCAAACCCATTAGAGCAGTTAAGCTCAAACTCAGTAACTAGAGCACTGTCGGTTTAGCCGAGATTAGATCATAAGTGAACCTCCACTTTGACCAATAAGTCATTAACCTCTCTGGTCTGGCAAAGCAGTAACCTCGTATCGCTTATCGGCCAGAAGTGTCTTGGGAAGCAGTGCAGCAGTGAAAAATGTTGCCAGAAGCAAGCAACTTCCCTTGTACTGGCCAGACATCGTAAGCAATGAAATAGTGGACGAGATTACCAAGAATGGTGTACGGCTTACACCTGAAAATGTGATCCACATTGGGAAACCCATGCATTGTCTATACGACGATCTGGACAAAAGCATGGTAAAGAAAATCAAAACCCGATGGAATGAGTTACCTGGATGCAAAACTGTAAAATCATGTGCAAAACAGTAGATTGGAAGTATATAAAATTCTTATTGGTACTCCATAGAAGAGAATGTAGGAACATGAAGGGAATACTAACTTGTCACTGTCTGGTGGCGACACACTCCCCCAGAATGGGGCTAATAGATCGAGAAGACTGCAGTAAATGTCTAGAGCAAAGCACCAGCGAAACAATGGAGCTGTAAGCATCTGCGGACTCCACAATATGATACACTGGAGAAGTTATTAATAGTGAGACCTCAGATCTGTTAAAATTCGTGTTAAGTGCAGGCATCCTAAAAGATTTCTACTCCTCATGGCTCTAGTAATTGAACTCCATTTGGTATCGCAAGGGACCAAAATTGATCTATGCCTGGTGGCTTATTGGCCTAACAGAATAGCCTAATCTAACCTACCTTTCAGATGGATAGCCAGACATTAACTAAAGTTTTGTAAGGATCCAAAAAAAAATTCACTTTTAGTGAGGGACTCAAAGAACTTCGCTTCGGTCCTCAACTATATTAAGCGAGAACGCTTCTAAGTATTTCTTAGTTAAAAAAAAAAAGAAAATTAAAAAAAAAACGATTATTTTTCAACGATAACGGTATACCTGTCTACTGAGTTTTTCAAAAGTAAGTCGCCAGAGACAAAACCTGGAGTATACTAATTTTGTCGTGGTAACAGAACAAACTTGAGCTTGTGTTCCCAAATAGGGACCGCATAAACCCAATAATTAGCAATTATTAGACACAGTATAAACCTCTGGCCCTTTTTACTCACTACAGGTAGGAAATGAGTCTGGGTCACACTTTGTGATAATAATCATCAGCTTTTTAGCCCATAGGACAATCTTAGCTTCCTATGGCCCCTGTTTCGGCTGTTCCTTGACTTGCTGAGTTTCGGTAGATCCATTTTGTCAAAGGTAACGAATCAACATATGCTGCTGCGAAGTGGTTTGCGCTTCCTGCTGACATATGAATTTCCCAAGCTTAGAATTTCTTTCAGGCATTGTTCATGCGATATTTTGAAATGCCTACTATCTCAGCTATCTGGCACACTCCTTAGGTGTCTTTCAATAAGAGATCGTGAACTGTTGTCACTTATCCACCGTGGTTAGCATTTTCGAGGCACTTGAGCGTGGCTTATCAATAAACGACCCGCGACTATGTTGAAACTCATTAAATCAATTTTAGACAATCGCCGTCGAGGACAGAGGATCCCCTATATAACATCGCATTTTGAGATAGCTACTAGGAGTTGTGGGTGGGTACAAGCTGTCAGAGGAGAGCGGAGGTGAGCTTTTTTAATGATGGGTCAGAGGTTTACGGGAAAATTGTTGGAGGGGTATATATCAGGAACTCTCTATTAACTTCACTTTTAGACTAGCTTACTATTGCAACGAAGTTGCTGCTATTAAGGTAGACGTAGATTTATTGCTGCGTAGTGCTGCCTCCATCAGAGAAGCATGCGAAAGCAGGACGCCGATACTAGTGTTGAGCTCACTAACCATGCATTCAAGTGTTGTTAAGGAATGCCTAACTTTAAACGCAAGCGATCCAGCGAGCTTTTTACCCTCAGCAAGGCTAGCCCTTCCATAGTGTGTGGGTTCTACAGATCATTTTTCATGCGGCGTCAATGCTGCAAGGTTGAGAATCTTACCCGACGCCTTCAGAAGATGTATAAAAGTAAACAAGGTGGAATCATCTCAGCACTTATTTTTTGAGTGTCCCACGTTTGCGATATCAAGGTTTAAACACACTTTAAGACGTCCCATCGAACTGGTGGAATGCAGTCTGAGCAAATTTTTATTGGCCACAAGTGGCTCTACTAACGCATAAGTTCGAATTATAGAAATTTCTGTTTTTATGGCTACACAAAGTACTGCATATAGTAGTCCAAGTGCGATCTTTGGATCTGTCATCAAACTTAAGCTAACCTACCCTACACAATTCTACTAGATTTTCTAAAATTGTTTTTTGTTTTGCTTCATCGAGAAGTCACGTGGGATATTGAGCAAAAAATTAGTCTTCTAAGCGAATTATCATTCTATATTGCAGACCAGTTAATGGATGATAAGATGCTATATTTTTCTCTACATACCTGTTCATCTAGTACATATATGCTTATGTACATAGTTATAGAAATACAAATTTCTTTCTACTTTTTTTTTTTTGCTTTCTTTACACTCTTTCATAACTAGTTCGTTGCTTGTTGGGGCGTGTTCAAAGTTTATGTACTCGGACAAATGGTTTCGTTCGGAGACTAGTTGATAAACGGATAGTTAATAATGAGGTGTTGCACTGCTACCTAGGGTCTATTGTGCCCTCTCCTGTATCACATATGGTCACCAAGGTCCAGCAGCTTGAATAATTCCAGGAGCCTGCTGGGTGCTACTGAGGTGATGTGATCCCTGTCCACGTTGATGGAACCTAGGACCTTAAGTCAGAAGAATCTCGGGCACGAGATTATTGTAAATAAACGCTGGATCACCATCTTTGTGAAAGTCTAGCTTTCAGCAAATCAACACGTAATATTTTCTATAAACTCAATGACTCCAATTAAAAAAAATTAAGCTGCTAGGATGAAAGAAATACAAAAGTTCGTTTAGACTAGTGAATTGTTGGCTAGCCATGGCTAAAGCTAAGTTCTTTCAAACTACGCGCAATCCATCAACTAAATAACTACTGATAGTAAGAAATCAGCAAATTCAGTACAAAAAATGCTTAATTCAAGCAAATTTAGCAATAAGTCAAAACAGCAATATTTTCGGTTCAAATTTGAAGTAAAAAACATGAAAACTGTCAGTTCAAATGAAAGAGCAAAGTTTTGCATACATCAAACAAGTTGGAGTGTAATGAGCGATCTGCCTTGGCCTTAAACGAAACGACGGCAACAAACATGTTAAATATAACAACAAAAATAACAACAATAAAAACAACAGCAGCAAATAGCAGCTACAACCCACTAGCAGCACCCATAAACAACAACAATTTGAACCGAAACAACCAATCAAGCTGGCAGACAAGCAATAATCGACGCACAAATCAACTATTTTACATGCAAGCAACTGCTATATACACACATATACTACACACATACTAACATATAGTACACACATACTCACATATAGGTTTATAGAGACACACACGCGCGCATGCGCAACGCCATTTGACTACCTTTCAGCAGCCAATTTGTCTGACGCTGCTGTTGTGGTCGTCATCATTGACGGCAATTGACGCTTTCAGAGCAGCAACAACAACAACAAAATCAACTGTAGCAACAACAACAATAAGAGCAACTGTAGCAACAACAACAACATACGCACTTTTGGCCGTCTCACTGGCAATGGCAGCTAAAAGTGGCAGTTGGGCGTGTGTGATCTTGGCGCGACGCAGCGTACGGCTGGAGCGCAGCACATAGTACGCACTGTGCTTATTGTTGTTGCTGCTTTTGGCAAGCTGTCATAATTTGCTTGATGACTGATGGAATAAATTTCGGCAAAACACTGTTTGGGCAGGCGGCTTGATGGCCTAAATGACGGCCTGTTTGACTAGCGCACCAATTTTTTTCGCCTGAGTGAGTGGGGGACCAGTGTGAGCCTAAGTGGCTTTCGGTTGAAAGGTGCTGGTGCAATTTATTGCAGATATTAGTCAGCAATGAAAAGCAGAAACAAAGCGATATGCATCTAATGATTTAATAGCACACCTGCGTGTATGTATGTATGTATGTCGATTGAAATACATGCATATGTATTGGACAGCCGAAAATCACGTGTTGCTCTCGGGCAATTGCTCAGCGCGTTTCAACGTCATTTACAACTATAATTTGCGGCGCGCGCATTTTCACGGCTGTCAGCGGCAAGTGCACGCACACACAACAGTTTACATACAAATTAAAGTTTTTTTTGTTGCTGCGCAGGAGTCAAAAGTGACAGCGCGTAGCCAACGCACTCTTCCAGTGTCTCATTGCAACATTTAATATTCAATAGCAATTACTTGTAAGCGCAATGCTACTGGCAAACCACAACAACAACAACAACAGCAAATTGAATTTATATTGTTACTGTTGTTGATAGGCGCGTTAATTGTAGCGATAAACATAGCCGCCGCGCATTGACGTGTAATTCTGGTGTGTTGTATTTTCCAATAATTGCCTTTGTTGCATTTGATTGCGTTGCAATTTGTTTGCTGTTGTTGTTTCCTAAACAGTTTATACCCTGAATAGGATATTTTAACTGTGCCACGAAATTGTAAGACACGAAAAAAACTTCAGTGAGCCTAGAGAGTATATAAAATATACACATAATCAGTACAACAAAGAGAGTCGTTTTGGCCATGTTAGTTCGTCTGTCTCTATATAAGCGAACTAGTCCCTAAGTTTCTGAGATATCGATCTGAAATTGAGCACGCGACCTTTGCTCCTCAAGAAGCTGCTCATTTGTCGGAACCGCTGAGATCGGACCACTATAACATGTAGCTGACATACAAACTGAACAATCACAATCGCTTCCTTGTATGAAAAACTTTTTAACTTGACGAGTTATCACCCCAAAATTTGGCACGGAATATACTCCAAGACAACGCTGCAATCTCTGCGGAAATTGTTCAGATCGGACTACTATAAGATGTAGCTGTCATACAAACTGAACAATCACAATCGCTTCCTTGTATGAAAAACTTTTTTACTTGACGAGTTATCACCCCGAAATTTGGCACGGAATATTCTCCAAGACAACGCTGCAATCTCCGTGGAAATTGTTCAGATCGGACTACTATAAGATGTAGCTGTCATACAAACTGATCAATCAAAATCGCGTCTTTGTATGGAAAACTTTTTTATTTGACGAGATATTACGCCGAAGTTTGGCACGGAATATTCTCCAAGAGAACGCTACAATCTCCGCGGAAATTGTTCAGATCGGACCACTATAGCATTTAGCTACCATACAAACGGACCTCACAAAATCAAAACAAAGGTCTTTTACACCATTTTAAGTTATAACAGGTGTATCTGTGAAGGGTATTATAGCTGCAGTGCAGCCGATGTTAACGTTTTTTCTAGTAATTCTTTTATTTTTCCAAAAATAGGTACATATGTATATGCTATTAGTGATCATTTTCGAAGAGCAGAAAATTTTCTACAAAACTATGACTTTTGCAATTTAAAACAATTATTTTAATTGAGTTATAAAATTCAAAACGAAAATATTTTCCTTAAAATAATAAACTTTCAACCGTTAATATCTTGTATACGGTTGAGTTTACGAAAAAATCGCACGAGACTTTTTTGTAGAATATTCAATTTCTAACCAAAACTAATGAAACTAAAATTAATTTGTTGGGATCTGATGATAAAAAATATATGTAAAAATACTTTCTTCGATCCTAAGCAAAAGCTAAATTCTTCTTTACAGTAAACAACTTTAAATCCCGGTGGAGGACATCGTTTCTCACATAGAAAGGAGCCCTCCCTATGTTGCGCAGAACTTTATTTTGAAATGTTTGAATAACTTTTACATTTGAAATAAGGGAACTACCCCAGATTTGAATGTCGTACATCTATATAAATTAGCTACTTATTCTTCAGCCTGAGACGGGATCTTGGTCTAAGTATTGCTGGTCCAGTATTGCTGCGCCAACTTAGCTGAGTTTCTTTTTGTTTTTACGTCATCTTTCCAAGTGCGCTTCTTATCAATTGTAATCGTCAAATATTTCCGGCATCTGTTTGTTGATAGCATCTGACCATATAAAGACACTCGTGGAAATTTTTGTGATTGGGGGTATATGCAACTTTTACGGAATTTTCGGTATTGATGCCATTCCATATTCCATTGCCACTTGATGCTAGCAGGGCAGTATCATCAGCATAGGTGGCCGTCATTGTAAAGTCAGAGTAGATCCCTGGAAGGTTTTCTGTATAAAGAGTGTAGAGCACAGGGACGAGTAGACTGCCTTGGGTGACGCCAGCACGAAAAGGTTTTCAATCCGACTCAGCATCATGGCATCTAACGTAGAACGTCCGATTGTGCAAGTAAGACTTTAACAGCAAATAATAAGTCTTTGATAGTTTTTCCTTTAATTTGAATAAAAGGCCTAAATGCCAAACTCTGTCAAATGCTTGGCGAACATCAAGGAAGACAGCAGAGTAGTATTTATTATTTTCCATAGCATCAGTTATAAAGTGTTCTATTCTATAACATTGTTCAATGAAATTTGCTGTAGCCAAATTGATGATTCGGAATAAACTGTTTGTGGTACCAACACTTCTAATAACATCAGTACATTTCCATTGCGATGAGAAATGGCAAAATCAAAGTCTGAGCATTCCGCTGATTACTTTTTCGGGTAATGTTTTAAAGGCAAACGCATTAATTCTGTCATAAACTGATGACTTTTTGTATGCCAATGCTTTGATCTCCTCCTACTCTTCTATACCTTCAATTTGACAAGCAACATCCAAAAAATTGCTGACTGTCGCATTGCTTGCTCCATCGCTAAACTCGTTAGAAACATAAGTGTTCTAGACGTATGTGGCCAACGAAACATAAAGTTTTCTGTCTGCATGACTGCAGGCATAAAGAAGGTCAGGTGGAAGGTTGCCTGCCTGAGACAGCACTGTCAAGTCTGCCCTTCGTTAGAAGCAAATTGGTTAATTGATAAAATAACAAATAAGGAAGATGTAAGTTCGGATGCAACCGAACATTTCGCAACCCAGGGAAATACCTTAACCTCAACAAGATCGGAATCGAAGAATTTTTATATATACATACCACTACGATCAAATTGAAAGGTGAATTTTTACTTAATGCTTCGTGTGTTTTTCGAATCGGTACATTTACTACTATATAGTACATATAACTCATACACTGGCATATTCGATATTAGGTCTGTTAGAAAATAATTATATGTGGTATATGAGAGCTGGTGGAGGATCGACCCCATTATATTTATTAACATATTAAAAAAATGCTCCCTGGGTTTCCTCCCTCACATGCAATCACCAATCATATGTGTGGAGCAGAATCAGCCGGGTGTTTGAAAATCCTGATATTAGTTATAAGGAGACTAGGTCAAGTTACCCCAAATTTTTCACATTTTTTTGCCCATAGCTACCCCTTACCACTGCGATTCCTTGTGCCAAATTGGAGTTTTATTTCTTAATTTAGTGCTTAGTTATGGCGCTTTGTGGGCGTAGCAAAGGTCCGATTATGTCCATACATGAACTCATAATTGTTACCAAAAAACGCGCATTCGAAGTTTGATCAACATATGTCAATTTTTACTCAAGTTAAAGCTTGCACAGACGCACGAACATAACTCTATAGCTACGTCGATTAGTTTTAGGTGACCATGAGGTGAAAAGAACTAGTATACCCTATAGCAACATGTTGCAAGAGTATAAAAATACCAAAAATTCCAAATTTATTTCTCTTAATTTTTGGTGCTAAAGTGCTACAATAAGCCTCTACATGGAATTGCATACTTGCACATGCATAATAAGCAGCAGTGTTGCAATAGAAAAAATAAACAAATACATTTAAAGTGCACTTATTGCACATTAAACACAAGAAATCAAAGGCATTTAAATCATTATTTTTTTAAATAAATTATTGGCTAAGAGCCCACTTACATAGCGCAACCAACTGTTTATTTTTACTTAATTTTTAGGAACAAGCGCTTTAGGCACACCCACCTACGCATTAAAATTCCGCACCACACGCAATTTCCTTATAAAAAAATCAACAAAAATAAATAAATAAAACAAAAAATTAAAACAAACATTTTCAAACTGTAGTAAGAAAGGTCAGTTGCAAAGCAACGGAAGAAAAAATGCCAGAAGACTACACTACTGAAAGTGGCGAAGACTAGCGGGTTAAGCCGAAACGCATACGGTATTTTATTGAAATTGACAATGAGTGCACTTCAGCACGTCGCCTGTCAAGACGTCACTCAGCAACAATCAACACGTTTGCTGCGAGTAGCTGCTTACCGCTGCTCGTTGTTGTAGTTGTTGTCGTAGTTGTATTTGGTAGCTTCTACAAGGCGATTGTGTTGCATCGTGAAACGTTTGCTGGCAAAGAAGCGAATGTTGCAGTTAACAGAAATGTTTTTCCTGGTAGCAACAAAAACAACAACAATAATAAAAACGGACATGACCACTCTTGAATAAACAAAAACTGACACAAGTTGGCCTCTGTCATGCGACTAACTGTTTTTCCGCACGAAACATAGCTGTCTGGCTTTTGGCCAATTGGTTGACCGCCAAGCCAAGTCATTCAAGCCATTAAACACATGCCGAACCAAGCCGAGCCAATCTGCGGCACGGTAGCTGCATTATACATTTTGTTGTTGTTTTTTTTTTGCCAGTTGGCCATTAAAAGTGCCAAAACAAACAAGCTAACTAAACTCAATGAATCAACACGGAGGAAGATGAAAATAAAAATAAGAAAAAATAATAAGAAAAAATAATAAAAAAAAATTTAAAAAAAAAAAAATAAAAAAATAAAAAAAAAAAATAATTGAAAAAAAAAATAAAAAATGCAACAAAAAAACACAACAATTTTTTTAGAAAACCCATATGAAAATTGGCGGTAAAAAATAATATAAAGCAAATAAAGGAAAACAAAGCAGATTGCATGCAATTCAAGTGGAGGATCTTTGCTTTCAAATTACAAATAACATTTGTATGCAGACGTGCAACGGCTTAAAAGCAACAACTACAAACAGCAAGAAGAATGCAACCAATAAAGTTTCAACAATTCAATTTATGTTTATTCGTGACCTTAACGTTGCTCTGACAATGCAATCATGTAACGGCAACGACAACAGCAGTGCAAGAAGCTTGCAATAACAACAAATCTTAGCAACTCATTGCTTACAGTTCGCTTGCTCTTGACTTTGTTGTTGTTGCTGTTGTTGGGTGTTGAGTTTGTTGACCATCGTACTCGCATTTTGTTTTGCATTGTTCATTTGCTGCTCGTGCATGTCATCGGCTTTATTGTTGATTGAGTTACAGATATTATAAAATGCATTACAATGTAACTGTAAAGGATTAAATGAGTATGTGCATACATATATATATATAATTAACTTTATACATTGTTCAAACATTTTAGAGAAATGAAATGAAAAAGCCAGAACAAAAACAACGAGACTCACAATGTCTAATTGTACTTGTAGTGCACCACTCTAAGCAAACTTAACATCACTTTCACCACCTTTATCCATTTTATGCACAAAGATACAACGTCAGCAATAGAATTCGCTCTCAAAATTGTATTAAGCGGTCAGTAGGGTAATATTTAATTTTTTTTTTTTGCATTTTCTGTTCCCGTATACCCTTAGAATTAATGTAGAAACCCACTTTACCATTGAAGGGTTTCGAAAAAGGCCCAAAAATAATAATACCGCTCGCCGTTCGGAGCGCTCGGAGTGCACACCTCAAACTTTAAATGCGTTTTTCTCAAAACTCACTTTATTAAACTGGCGGACATGATTCCGGTCGAACTACTCGACTGATTTGCTTAATTTTTTTTAAATGTTCACAAAAGGCCTGGCGTTCCTATATTTTTTTTATAATTTATTGACAATGTTATGACAAAATTTATGTAAAAAAACATGGGGAAAAATTAAAAAGAAAAAAACGTTAATTACTTTTGCCGATAGTGACCCAGCGCTGGTTAAGCTTCCGAGAAGCCCAGCTATCACCGACCCGCTCCCATTCTACCGACAGCGGTTCTAAGGTGTCATTTCTTGCTAGCTCATCAGCTTTACAGTTTCCTGCGACTCCGCTGTGGCCTGGCACTCATACCAGTGTTATCATTACATAGATGTATATAACTTTTTTTGGTGATGCAAACAACAGCTTGGTGAATAAAACTCTGTAGCAAAATGTTACAAGAGTATAAAAAAAGTGAATGATTAAATAGTAGAAAGAATAAAGGAAAGAACTTTTAGCAAGTGAGCAAATTAAAATTGTGAGAAGTAAATTAGGGAAAGTAAGGAAAAATGGAAAGAGTTGTTGGTGATGGGGGTACTGGTTTATATAGTACATATGACTATAAAATATTAAAAAAATACTGAACAAGCGAAAATCGCTACTAATTATATACAAATAAATATAAATTAAACAAGTAAGGAAGGGCTAAGTTCGGGTGTCACCGAACATTTTATACTCTCGCATGATAAAGTGATAATCGAGATTTCATTATACGTCATTTACATATTTTTCAAATACCGTATTTTTGTAAAGTTTATTCCGCTATCATCATTGGCTCCTAATGTACATACTCGTATTATACAGAAAAGGCATCAGATGGAATTCAAAATAGCGTTATATTGGAAGAAGGCGTGCTTGTAAACCGATTTCACCCATATTTCGTACATGTCATCAGGGTGTTAAGAAAATATTATATACCGAATTTCATTGAAATCGGTCTAGTAGTTCCTGAGATATGGTTTTTGGTCCATAAGTGGGCGAGGCCACTCCCATTTTCAATTTTTAAAAAAAGCCTGGGTGCAGCTTCCTTCTGCCATTACTTCCGTAGAATTTAGTGTTTCTGACGTTTTTTGTTAGTCGGTTAACGCACTTTTAGTGATTTTCACCATAACCTTAGTATGGGAGGTGGGCGTGGTTATTATCCGATTTCTTCCATTTTTGAACTGTATATGGAAATGCCTGAAGAAAACGACTCTGTAGAGTTTGATTGACATAGCTATAGTAGTTTCCGAGATATGCACAAAAAACTTAGTAGGGGACGGGGCCACGCCCACTTTTACAAAAAAATTTCGTCCAAATAAGTCCCTCCCTAATGCGATCTATTGTGCCAAATTTCACTTTAATATCTTTATTTATGGCTTAGTTATGACACTTTATAGGTTTTCGGTTTCCGCCATTTTGTGGGCGTGGCAGTGGGCCTATTTTGCCCATCTTCGAACTTAACCTTCTTATGGAGCCAAGAAATACGTGTACCAAGTTTCATCATGATATCTCAATTTTTACTCAAGTTACGGACGGACAGACAGACATCCGGATTTCGACTCTACTCGTCACCCTGATCACTTTGGTATACAAAACCCTATATCTGACTCTTTTAGTTTTAGGACTTACAAACAACCGTTATGTGAACAAAACTAGAATACTCTCCTTAGCAACATTGTTGCGAGAGTATAAAAATTCGGTCTATTATCACAAATTGTAGCAGCAAGGGGTTGGCAACCTGAATTTCCTAAAGAGGATTCAAATTAAAAAATTTGTTAGCAGAAATGTAAACCTTTTTCGAAAGTAATATATAGTTTATTAACTTGTTAAAAAATATGGATGCTTAAAAAACTATGAAATGTGGCACTCGGAGTCTTTCTGTAAATCGAATAGTTCAATAAGAAGCATGCTGTACTCAAGCTATAAGAAGTAGTTCATTAATTCCTCATCTTTACAGCAACATTCTTTTATGCCGTTAAAAGTGATGCCGATAAAATAAACGTCATCAGATAGATTTAGATGACTATAGGGCGTTTTACATGAATATTGTAATTATCAAATAGTTAGTTTAGATGAAATGTGGTAAGCGTTTACACCTTAGGCAACTTTGGTTCCCTTAAGACCTAACAGAAGTTTATACAAGTATGATAACTCTGCATTATGTTATTTTATATGATTCGGTTAAGATTACGCAATGCTTAGTATTCAATATTTAATATGTTTACAGTCTTCAGTTTTTCTCCACGAGTAACTAATTTCATTGAAATTAAATTCCTAAATATGTACTCTGTTATAGAGATCAAGGCATCCTGCTATTTAAAGTATAGTTACTTAAAACTATTTTATTTGTTTTCTTCTTCTTCTTAATTGGCGTAGACACCGCTTACGCGATTATAGCCGAGTTAACAACAGCGCGCCAGTCGTTTCTCCTTTTCGCTACGTGGCGCCAATTGGATATTCCAAGCGTAGCCAGGTCCTTCTCCACTTGGTCCTTCCAACGGAGTGGAGGTCTTCCTCTTCCTCTGCTTCCCCCGGCGGGTACAGCGTCAAATACTTTCAGAGCTGGAGTGTTTTCGTCCATTCGGACAACATGACCTAGCCAGCGTAGCCGCTGTCTTTTAATTCGCTGAACTATATCAATGTCGTCGTATATTTCGAACAGCTCATCGTTCCATCGAACGCGATATTCGCCGTGGCCAATGCGCAAAGGACCATAAATCTTTCGCAGAAATTTTCTCTCGAAAACTCGTAACGTCGACTCATCGGTTGCCGTCATCGCCCAAGCCTCTGCACCATATAGCAGGACGGAAATTATGAGCGACTTATAGAGTTTAGCTTTTGTTCGTCGAGAGAGGACTTTACTTTTCAATTGGCTACTCAGTCCGAAGTAGCACCTGTTGGCAAGAGCAATCCTGCGTTGGATTTCCAGGCTGACATTGTTGGTGGTGTTTACGCTGGTTCCAAGATAGACGAAATTATCTACAACTTCAAAGTTATGACTGTCAACAGTGACGTGAGAGCCAAGTCGCGAGTGCGACGACTGTTTGTTTGATGACAGGAGATATTTCGTCTTGCCCTCGTTCACTGCCAGACCCATTTTCTATGCTTCCTTGTCCAGCCTGGACAACAAATACACTGATTTTCATCCACCAGAAATTAAAGAAATTCATTAAACAAACTTATATTGTTGGGTATGTCTTATCTAATTACTTTTATTAGCCAGCTTCTTTTCTTAACGAATTGTTTTCACATGAGAGTCATAAACAATGCGTTTTTGATAAATTTTTAAATGGTGTTTTATTTCATAATTTAGTTTACTTATTAAATTCTACACCTCTAAAATATTTTCTTAAACTTTCAAGTTGATTCGAGTAATAGTTCCGGAGAAGTGCGCTTGAGGCTAGCTAGGCTGAGTTTTTGAAGTCGGTTGGCAAAATTTCTCGAGAACTACTCAACCGATCTTCATAAAATTTTACACAGATCTTTGAGATACAATTCTTAAGAACTTGGATGAGGGATTTTTTTTCGATTACAACTATTTGAAAAAAAAATTCGCGAAATTTTCACTGCAGTTTTAATTTAAAAAAAATCAATTTTCATTTTTTTCTTTCGTCCAAATTCTATGTTAAGGTTTTAACTTAAACACGTATTTGTTTGTGTTATATGAGAAGTAGTCGTCGTTTCCGTCCAATTTCGCCTATTTTCGCACTGCTACATAGAAATATAAGAAGAATGTCACATTTTGTCAAATTTTTCCAAGTTTGGTTAAAATTGGTCGGGCGGGTAACGCGATAGTTCATTTCACCTGAAAGTGTGCGCTGCCACGTCCATCGACCAGTTTTTACTCCAGCGTCCATAAAGCGCTTTCTCACCGCCTCGGATGTAAAATTTTATGTCTCTATAAAAAAATTTATTTTACGTAATTATATATGAATACAGGAATAATCGAACGGCTAGTCAATATTTGGACCTGACAAAGTTGCCGTTTCACTTCCGAAGTGGTTCGTGAAAAATTTACATTTCAGAGTGGCTTAAAAAATTTAAATCATTATTGTAGTTCTTCTTTCTTCGATCATTATATGCCAAATATATTTGAGAGGGTGGTGTGAAATTGTTAAGTCGATTGGTCCAACAGTTTGGAGAAACTTATAAAATGCTCCTAAATTAAAAAATGCTCAAAAATGCGGAGATATCTCCGAAACTTTTTGTCGGTTCGACTTAAAATTTTTGGAGAACACTTTTAGATACATATAATTACATTCGATGTATGTATATACAAAACAATTGACTTTTTGAAATTCATAAGTATTCTTAAGATGAATTGACTTGACAATCGGCGGTGTACCAGCTACGTAAATCAACTTTACACGCCGTTCTTTTAAGTATTGACAACAAATGCTAATTGCGACATTTAAATTTGTGATTTCAAAAAATTCGCTTTCGTAATGCAATTACGAGCAAAACCTTCGAAAACTGGATTACTGAGGCCGAAAAAAATTGCAACTTTAGTGGCAGCGCAGATTAGGAAACCGAAAAACTATTTCATAAATAACACGAAACAAGCAAACCAAACTCACAGCGACGGCAGAGGAAAAGATAAATGGGGTTTCGAGTTTGAGCGCATGAGCGACCGAAAATTTGCTCAAGGGATGGCCAACAGACAAGCGGATAAAGCGGCTAATACAAATGATGCTATTCTTACTGCTTTTCGTTGTTGTTGTTGTTGCTTGTATTGCTGATTTTAATATTTCACAATCGTTGGCCGGAATGTAGGCGTAACGCCGTGGCATATTGCATTGTTCGCGTAGTCACATAAATCCAATCCAAATGGATTAGAAGATTTGCGAGGAATTAAGTGCAGCGGAAGAAGATTCGGCACGAACATGAAAACTGAGAAAAAAATTTAAAAAAATGAGAAAAAAGAAGTAAATAAAAATAGCAGAAAATCAAAACAAGCAATGTGGCATGTGGACGAGCTTTTCGAAAGTGCTGCGGAAGCAATGAAATTTGTTGCAACGCCAACTACATGTTGCACGAAATTAAAAAAAAAACACACACTTACATACATACATACATACAAATGAGTACACGACAACGCTGGTCGCCCACAGACCAGCGACGAAGTGTTGCATGCCACTAAAGCCAACAATAATAATTACAATGGTACAAATAAAGTGGCAGCAATGACAATGGCGGCAGCAACAATTGCAATTGTGCTTGCCGCTGGCTTTATTTGTTTGACTCAGGGTGTGTATATAGATATGTATATACATTTGTGTATATGTTTGTATGTATATGTGTGTATTTGTATGTATGCATGTGTGTTTGTATGTAGGTATATGGGTGTATTTGTACGTATGCATGTGTGTTTGTATGTGTCTGCGTCATAACTGGGTTAAAGTCATAAATCAAGACAACACGTTTTCGAGCACAAACGCCGGCATGAAAACCCAACAAACGCCAGACGAAACGCAAAACAGCGGACGGACAAACATACACACACATACATATGTACATGTGTATAAGTAAGTGAAAAATGAAGATGCATGGCTGCAATATGATGAGGGCGGCACACAAAGCAGGGTAGCCGCGATGTATACAAAGCGGCAGACAAAACAACATGCAACAAAATCATTAAATGCACAACAATAACAACAACGATAGTGGCAGCAACAAGCAGAGCAAGAGATGCCGGTAGCAGTAACAGCTTTGTTGGAGAAGAATGCAAGCTATTCGCCTAAGTTTATATTTATGTGTCTGTGTGTGTGTGTGTGTACACCGGCAAGTGCAACACAGCAGTCTTGTGCAGAAAATTACAAGAATAATAATGAGTATAGCAAAGAAAAACGACTACACGTGCGCATTGCGCAGCGCCAGCGAGCGTGACTGTGATGATGAAGCGCATCAGAACAATGCGATCACACGAGCTGCGCCGACAAGCAGCCAGCGGCAAGCGAAAGGCTTTAAGCAGACAGTTGCTTGTGGGCGGTTGGCGGCAGCAGGGGGCGCGGTGCGCAGCAGTCAGTAACTACGGCGTCTTCATCGCCAACGTTTAACGCCTGTTAAGATCTCAATGCGACATAGTAAAAGAAGAAGAACGAGCAAAAAAAATGAAAATTAACGCAAGCGAGGCAGCGACGTGCAACCATCCGCCGACATATGCGCTGAAGAGTGAAATGCTGGCGGCGCGTCGCGATTTTGCCGTGGCGTTAAATGTCGAAGCGCTTCGACAACAAATGATTTTCCTGACTTTTTTATGTGCGCATTTTTTGTTTACCGTTTTCTTGTTACTTTTAAGCGTAACACAGTAGCATATCCCGTGTCGGCGCGTTGAGTGTGATTTATGGCGAGGTGACTGCAAGCGCCGGCCAGTCAACTCGCCAAGTGGCATGTCCACATTATGCAGCATCAATAGCCAACTATTTGCTGGAATATAATGAGGTGTCTTCAGTTGTGGCAAATGTAGTTAAGAAATAGGAGGAAAACTAAGCTAGAAGAAAAAAAACTGTGTTTCATTTAAAAAACATATTTCAACGCCCTCATCATTATATGTAATTAATAAGGAGTTTCACTTAATTAACGAAATTTTAGTGTAACAAACTATTTCAAAATCCGTACACGCTTTTGATTCAACCCAAACCAACCTTGTTGAAAATTAATTTTTGAGAAACTGATTATTAGAGGGTGCTGAAAACGCACTATTCAAAATTATAACCACAAATCTGTCAGCTCAATATAAAAAAAGCTTCCTCGTTTATTCTTCTTCTTTATTGGCTTAGACACCGCTTATGTGGTCAAAGTCGAGTATACAGCATCGCGCCAGTCGCTCTTACTTTTCGCTATTCGCCGCCAATTGGAGATTTCAAGTGTGGCCAGGCCCTTCTCCACCTGGTCTTTCCAACGGAGTGGAGGTCTTCCTCTTCCTCTGCTTCCCCCGGCGGGTACTGCGTCGAATACTTTCAGAGATGGAATGTTTTCGTCCATTCGGACAACATTCAATGGCGTGGTATATCTCGTACAGCTCATCGTTCCATCGACTGCGGTATTCGCCGTTGCTAATGCGCAAAGGACCATAAATCTTCCGCAGAACCTTTCTCTCGAAAACTCGTAACGTCGACTCATCAGATGTTGTGATTGCCCATGGCTCTGCACCATTTAGCAGAACGGGGATGATGAGTGACTTGTAGACTTTGGTCTTTATTCGTTAAGAGAGGACTTTACTTTTCAATTGTCTACTCAGTCTGGAGTAGCACCGGCTGGCAAGAGTTGGTGACGAAATTATCTACGATTTCAAAGTTATGACTGTCCACAGTGACGTGTGAGCCAACTTGCGTATGCTATGACTGTTTGTTTGATGACAGGAGATATTTCGTCTTGCCCTCGTTCACCACTAGACCAATTGGCTTCGCTGCCTTATCCATTTTGGACGAATCAGAACTCACGGCGCGGATGTTGAGTCCAATGATATCAATATCATCGGCGTACGCCAGCAGCTGTACACTCTTATAGAAGATTGTATCTTCTCTATTGAGCTCTGCAGCTCGTATGCTTTTCTGAAATTTCGTTTGGCATCGAACGGCTCGGAGAGGTCCTGCTGATCCTGATGAAGCTTTAGGCATTTCACAAAATCAGTTTACGTAGCCGTAAAGGTTCGCGGAGATTATTAAAAAAATAAGCCGTTAATATAACGCCCGACTTATGTAGTGGCAAAGAACCTAAAATAACGAAATCGGCTGATACAGTCCATTTACCGATGGATAGTACAGCGAGCGTTCGCGAGCAAGTGTTGAAAATTACGAGATATGTTTGATTTTATTATTACGAGAATACATATAAACTTAGCATATATATTTTTTCCAGAAACGCACACTAAGTTGAGTTTCGAAGAATATAAATAACTTGGTACATTTTTAAGGGGGTCAGATCATCGTATGTGACGGCAGGTTTTTTAAGAGATTTTTAGTATTTTTTCTATGACCAGTAAACAGTTAGAGCTTTACGTTACCATTTAAGTTATTAACATACATTTCGACTATATAAATATAAATTTTAAACAAAAAATATTGTGTAGCACATGAGTTACAGCGTTTTAAACACTCCTACCACGAAAAAATGGGCTCATATTCCCTCCACGATTCCACCTGATTGGCTTATTTGAAACAAAAACGGTTAACCACATTTTAGTCTATAAGCCTAAATGCAAGGAATGGTCTAACATATTATTAAATGAATATACTGAAACTTGATTTTTTTTAGAAAAAGTGGCGAATTTTGCGAAATGGAAATTTTTGAGTGTATCCTATAAATTTCATGTCATTCGGTCAAGCCGTTTTTGAGCAACAATGGAGGAATGTTTGAAAAACACAGTTAGGACAAACTGTAACATAAGACTGATGTCAGATCAGCGATAACTGTTTGATGTAATGGCTTTGAAATTTCAGCCGGAATCGAAAGAGCAAGCTGAAATTTAGAATCACAATAAACGTCCCATCACTGAAACAATTTTTCCAGTCAAAATCGAAGCTAACTGATATTTTAAATCAAACTTAGCCGAATAGGAAGGTTTTGATACCAACTGAAAATATATGTATTCTAATCATTCTTGAAAATAGTATTAAATAATAGTTTCAAAGATTATCTGTAGTGGTTGCTTTTGCAGAAATAAGGAGCACATTGGACGTGACTGACAAATAGTCGTCAAATAGTCTTCCATAAAAGAACTTGATTTTGATTGCAAACACGCTTTAGACTGCCAATGAAATCCTATATTCCTGTGAAAGTACATTCGATGCCATTATGTATGGAACTCGATTTCATTTGCATAGCCACCACGGGCAGGTTTGCAGAAGTGCAGGCGCTGAACCCAATTTTCGACGGGTTTCAAGCATAAATCGGCCGAAACTACTGCAATTTCACGTTCGATATTCGTACAAAGTTCATCAATCGGCGCTGGATTGTTGGTATCGAGCATAGACTTGACGTAGCTCCACAGGAAATAGTTTAACGGCGTAAAATCGCACGACCGAGGTGGCTAATTGACTGGGCCATTTCATGAGATAACACGTTCACCAAACTTGGTTTCCAATAAATCGATTGTGACATTCGCTATGTCGCTTGTGGCGCCATCCTGTTGGAACCACATCCAAGTACAAGTCCATATCATTCCATTCGGACCAAAAATATTCGGTTGTCATTGTAACGGTCCGATCTTGATTATCACGAAAGAAGTACGTCTCCACAATGACGTCACAAAGATGCCCAACGCTTGAGAACGACGTGTGAGAGACTGATTTGGGTCTTCCTCAATTGATGCGCTAGCGGCACCAATATTCTCAACACTACGGGCACTTCTTTCTCTCACTGGTACGGGAACATTTTGTACTATGTCTTTGGATTCAAATTTTTCCACTAGACGCTTAATTGTTGATCTGACATGACGATTATGACGCCCACAAATTGGATGTAGCGCTATTTCGAAAGTAAATTTTACTAATTTCGACTCGTTGTTGGATCGTGCAAAAGGGCAAACTTTACTGAACAGAAATGTCAAAAGAGCGGGAAAAATATGCGCTCGTTTGCTCTCCTTATTGGTCTACTTCAGTAGCGCTCCTATTGAAAAGCCCGTCATGTGTAATGTACATATACACCCTGTCAAGAAAGTATTAGAAATTTATAAATAAAACGAAACTTTTTCAATCATCACATCCAAATTTATTTTATCGCCTTCAAAGTAACACCCATCTGAAGCGAGGCACATGTGCCAACGCTTCTTCTAATAGTCAAAACATTTTTTATAGGCACTTTCCAGGGTGGCCTTTAACTCTCGCGTCGAATTTGTTTTGATGCCTTCAATTGAGTCGAAACGTGTTCCCCGAAGTGGATATTTCAGTGTGGAGAAAGGAAAAAGTTTCAGTGGGCCATATCAGGTGAATACGGTGATTGCTCAATGATATTTGTTCAGTGTTTGGCCAAAATTTAACACATATACTACGTTGATTTAAATTTAAAAATTCGACAAACACTACTGAGGTCGACTGTCATAAACAGCTGCTGTAAACACACTGGTTGACAGATCGCGCTAATTTTTGGCATCATAATTAAGGATAATTCAGAAGGTTGTACCAACCAAGAAAAAAATGTACTTGTCTTCCATATAAACGGGAAATGAGAGGGGGCAATGAAGAATTCCCGTTACTTTCTTGACAGGGGTATACTTTACAGAGCCTCAGACGTTTCCTTCTGGGTGTTATAAAACATCGTGGAAAATGTAATATACCCAGACTATAAAAATACAATGAAAGGAAACATTATTTCTGTAACTTAAAGCAAGAATTTCAAAAGTATCAATATCTTGTTAAGAGATTAAGAGGATTAAGTGAACTAAACTTTTATCTGAGCATTTATGGGTGAATCAGAATTTTCAACACTACACTGTGCACAATAACACAGATTTTACAGAAATAATAAGTTAAGAACTATTGAACTACAGGAAAATGTGATAGTAAATTATAAGTCTATCATGTAGCAACCGATGGCGATACTATGACTTTTGAATATTATTGAGGAGCCCAAAGTACAGAAATCAAACAGAAGTCCCCCATGATGTTGATAACAAATACAATTATCTTCACTTATAGTGTAAGAGCTTATCGAACAGCTTTGGAGGGCATAATTCAAAGTCGTTATATATTTACATTTAAACTTTAGTGAAACCACAAATCCCAGACAATAAGCCATAAACAAGCAAGGTCACTACTGTCATTTTATGCAACCGTACAATTAACTAAAACAAATAATGGTGCATAATGCAATATTTGTAATGAAAATAAGTGTCAGAAAATTAAGCAATCCAACAACGTGTCAAGACAATCCACTGAACTGTCAAATTATTCAACATACTTGGCTTTTGTTCGAATATTGCACCATCTTCTCAATGTATACTATACCATATACTTTCAAAGGCACTTGACAATCTCAAGTGACTGTCAAAGTGACAGTTCAAGTGTTAGCTTTCAGCGCCTACGCAACTGGTTGCCACAGTTAAACTACTTCGCACGACAACGTAGACGACGAGAGTAGTGTCGGCAAATTGCAAATGCATTTAAATTTGGGTCAGTGAATGCATGGAATATGTTTAGTTTTATTGGGACAACAATAATTTGACTAACGGTAGTCACTATTGATTTGTTTTTATTACACCATTTATAACTTCATATGCCGCCGACCGCAAACGAAACACGAGCAAGTGAAGTAACAAACGTAAATATATCAATCTATGCTATATACGAGCGTGTACGAGTATGCATGTATGAGGGTATATACGATAAAAAATAATTAACGGTTGCATGCAGCGCAACTGCCTACTTATACACACGAACATATTGTAGTGTGTAAAAACAATTACTAGACAACAGGTGGGTGGCTAATTGAAATGGCAGCATTCACTTTTTCATGCTCTATTTGTGAGTGCCTCTCGAGCACACTCAAGCGCGTATCGGAAAATGTACTGGTTGCCGGCGGTGTTGTTTTTGATGTGAGAAGAGGCCGAGAAGACTGGTTGTATACTCTGTATAAAGCTGTAAAAGCAGGAAGTATATGAAATAGAGTAAAAGTTAGCAATTTTGTTGATTGAGATTTATTTTTAATTAATCGTTAGTAATTAAAAGCTTATAACAATGGTAAATATCTTTAAGAAAAAATCAGAATGGTAATTAATTTTCCATATTTTGATTAAAAAATCTAATTTGATCCAATGTAGCGCTATTCTGATATAAAACAAGAAAAAAACCCTTCGGAACTACAAACGTTTTCTGACAACAACATTGATCGGTCAGTTTGTATGGCAGCTACATGCTATTCTAACTAGATCTGAACAATTTCTTCTGAGATTTCATCGTTATCTTGGAACATAATCCATGGAAAAATTTCTGAAGATAGGTCGTTAATGAAAAAGTTTTCCATATAAGCTTTTGATTTCGATCGATAAGTTGGAATCACAGTTATATGTCGTAGTGGTGCAGGGCCCTAGAAAAGACCACACTTGCAAAGAAACTGGAGAGCGTTCAACGAGGGCGGCGCTCATGAGCATGAGAGCACTAAGTTCCACCCTAACCATGGCTCTTAACGCCATTTTGAACATAGTGCCCCTTAGACATCACCGGAAGGTGTATGGTCGCGAAAGTGACTCTTAGATTCAGAATATCTCGTTCTTAAAAGAACGCGTATCTGAACACTCGGATATCCTCACACACTTTGACTTCATACCGGATCGCTTAGATCAAGAATTCGCCAAACCGAACGCTGGAGCACCGGCTCCACTATATCTCAAAACTAGCTTGACCGAATGACTTGAAATTTGAGGGTAATAATTAAAACTTCCCAAAATGTCGGTTTCGTAAAATTCGCTACTTTTTTCAAAAACTTGACACAACGGAAACGCTGGAAACTGTGAAGCTGATGAACTAGCAAGAAAATACACCCTAGAACCGTTAACGGAAAAATGGTAGCGGGTCGGTGCTCCCGTATCCTCCTGCATTTGACTATGATACAACTGGGCTTCGCGAAAACTTGGCCAGCGCTGGGCCACCATCGGTACATACGCTGTCGCAAAATCCCTTTAACCCAAGATCGATCGCAAGAGATCTTGTGATCTCTTTGATTTCAGTAAGTCTAGGGAGAGCAGTCCTTTAACAGATCATGGCCCATAGACTGCCGTCTACGCTGTAAGGTTTGGAATCTTACCAGACACCATCTGCAGAAGCTGTGTGGAAGAAGATGAGCTAGAAACAACTCAACAATACCTTCTTGACTGTCCAGCATTCTGGGGCTGGGACTTAGACGCTTGGAAGAGCATAGCTTCGAAATGGAATTAGCGAAATTTGAAACCACCAAAAACAAGTCTCCTATAGATTGCTCCAAACACCAACTTCGAGAAGTAAATGTACATGCTTAATACAGCATCCGCAGAATTGCCAATGTAACCATTCAACATGAATTTTTCGTACAATGAACCCAAATATTGTAAAAATTCTAAAACAACCTATAATTAACACAGCCAATCACTTTTAGCTGCGCCAAAAATACATTCGAAAAATCCGAAAAAATTTACTAATTACCAATTTACAAGCATATTTCAAACAGTGAGTATGAATTTTGGGCACTTTAATAAATACGATTTTAATGAATTCATTTTTCCAGCCAGCGTTAGTGGTAATTAAATGCGTGAAACAGAACTAAACACAAAAGCAAAAACAAAAAGTATTTTTTATTAAACGCGTAGGCATGACAAACACTTGCAGGCATCAATTATATTAAATTTCATGTGACAGCTTGGCCACCATATAATTAAATGTGATAAGTATGCAAAGTTGAAAAGCAAAAAAGACGAAGACTAAAAAAAAACTCACGCAGCAAATTGCAACAAATAATTATTAATACTTTATGCGTAAAACAACAAACATAGTGTTTTGTAAAATTTATCGCTAAATTCGTTAGACGCTGAGTAGTTGTTAACATTTTCGGCAAGCAAAATATTTTTCGAAAAATTTTTATTTTTCATTTTTATTAGAATGGCTGTTGTAAATGGTCAGGCCGCCGACATCGCTACTGATTTTGGTTCAGCCATATTTTGTTGTTTATTTAAAGTTTCTACTTTGCGATCACTCATGGGTCATAAAGTGGGTCAAATGTGGCCGTAAATTGTAAAAGCAGCAGGCAATTTAATGATTTTGCCGAAATCTTTAGAAATTATGGTAAATGCGGCACGAAAGTGTACATAAAATTGGAAATAACTTCATAAATTTACAGGTTAATAAAAGTGCTTGTTTTTAATTGAGTTGAGTTGAATGGTTGAGTTGAGTTGAATGGATTTTAGTTGAGTTGTTGTAGCCCATTAAGTAGTAATAGTAACAGCGACATTCCAACACTTTGATAACACTCAATAATGTAAATTCCCGAGTTATGAAACCCAATTCGATACACTTATAATAGATGTAAAGAGAAGCTAAGGAAGTCAAAATTATTAAACATAAACACGACCTTTAATTAAAATTGTGGCAAACGGTAGCTCAAAAATCATCAAACTTGAATAATAACTTAATTTTGATTGTAATATCAAGAGTAATAAGATATTTTCTGCATATATACTTTAGTAGCTCATTTATAAACCCTGCTAATCCAGCTTTGTGGCAGACATATCAAACAGTTTTCTCAAATCTTAGAGAAAGCAAACTCATTTACATGCCTGCTCATCTCACACTGTTCACCATCTGTGACTCAGTCTAAAATAGCTCTTTAAATAGCGTTTCAAACCTAATATACTTGTATATTCATACTCTATATAAACGTCGGCTCAGACGAAGAAGGGCGATTGTTTTGACAAAGAAAAAATAAGCATAAAAAGAAATCAAGAAAAGTCCGACAAATAATCGAGAACAAGGAGGCACAAAATATTTTTGTTAATTTTTTTTTTAATAGCCTATACTAATAAATTTTCTTTTTCATCAGATGTCATTTTCCATGCCTCCGCACCATATAGCAGAACGTGAATGAGGGACTTGTAGAGTTTGGTCTTTATTTATCGGGAAAAGACTTTACTTATCAATTGCCTACTCAGTCCAAAGTAGCATCTGTTGGCGAGAGTGATTAAGAATTTTATTTCAAGGCTGACTAATAAATATAGTAAAACTAAATCCATTATTTTTGCATTAAATTGAAGATCCGATTACTGTTAAAAATGCGCCGATATGTTCGAGAACTTGTAACTATTTTTAACGTAATATTTTAATGTCAGTCTTATAGAAACCCTAGTTCCTATTGACAAAAAACTGTACAGCAGATTTTCACAAGCATCTAATGTGGTGAATTTTCCACCATTAAAATCAGACAGGACAGACAGGAATAGATAGCAGTCAGTCGGTAACAGATCCGAACTATTAGTTGGATGCATAATAACCTCTCAACCAAGCTGCCGGAAATTTTGGCGAGTAACTCTCGATGTGTGTGTGTCTGATGGAAGACAATTTCACTCCTATTGGGCTAAGCTGACCACTACCTTTAGACGGTCCAATTGTTAACAGAACAAATCAGAGTTAAAAATTTTAAATAACAAAACCTTCTAGACAGTCAATTTTGGCTTGGTACCTTTTGCTCCGACGCACTGCGATTTGACGACATCCGTTTTCGTTTGACGTTGTCGTAAGCTTTTCGCCACTATCGAAAAAATACTGTAAAATCAGGCGTATTATCTCTATCTGCTGTCCATCTTCGATGTGTGCTCAATCATTACTGTGTCAAGCAATCACAAAACTGACTTAGAAGTTTCTTTAAGACAAAGTAACTATTGACTATGTAGCACCACTAACACCACATAGTCTTACTAACCGTATTACGAAAAATTCCAACATGTTGATTAAGTATTACAAGATATGATCTAAAATATAAAGGACTTTTTGAATCTAGCGCCCCCTGGTGTCGCGTGCCATCTATGTGTATGTCAACTGGTGCGTTAGAATCTGCTATCTTTATCGATTGTCCAGTAAGAATTTCAGCACATTTCATCAATTGGAAGTGAAGTTATTGTATTTTAAGTGTCAGTATGTTTGTGTTATCGGTGCGAAAATGAGCTTCGAACAAAGCGCCTACATTAAATTTTCTTTCAAAATTGGTAAAACTTTTACCGAAACGTTTCAATTGCTGAAGCAAGTTTATGGCGATAATTGCTTATCTCGTAGCAGAGTGCACGAGTGGTTTCAACGTTTTCATAGTGGTCGTGAGGACATAAATGACGATCAACATATGTGTCAATCAAAATCCGTGATCACCGGAAATTCCATCGAAACTGTGCGTGATTTCATCGAAAATCAGCCGAAATCATCATTGAAATTCATGGAAATGGAATTGAACATCTCCAAAACATCATTTGGGCTTACGAAAGGTGTGTGCGGTTTGTTCCGCACAAATTGACTGACGACCAAAAATTGCTCAGAATCCAACATTCGAAGGACAATTATTTGACCAAAAATCATATTTTAAGCATTGACCATTCCCCGCATTCACCTGATATGGCACCGTGCGACTTCTTCCTTTTCGGAAATATGCGTTTGCCCATGAAAGGAAAGCGTTGTGCAGACGTAGAGGCCATGCAAAAGGGCATACTGGGGGCCATACCGGCCAACGAGCTAAAACACTCGTTCGACATGCTTTTGGACCGTGCAAAAAGCTGTATTGAAGCAGAAGGAGACTATTTTGAATAAAATAAATTGATTTTGCCGAAAAAACCATTTGTTCTGTTTTTTAAGACCTCTTTACTTTGGAACGC
This sequence comes from Bactrocera tryoni, assembly GCF_016617805.1. Lineage (NCBI taxonomy): Eukaryota > Metazoa > Arthropoda > Insecta > Diptera > Tephritidae > Bactrocera > Bactrocera tryoni. The sequence continues at coordinate 25,651,801 of NC_052501.1, forward strand.
ACCTTGTTCATTTACAACATAAACGCCTGTAATTGTTTTGTTCTCGTAATGAAAAAATTTTGGCATTTGTGAGCGTAAAAACTATAAATTAAGGAATGCAATACAATCGCAATCAAACAAAGTAACAGCGTGAACTGTTATTTGGCACTTGTTACAGTTATCAAGATTAATTATAGCTAATTTCTTGCAGTAATAAATTTTGGGTAAATTTTCGATACAAAAAAGATAGGAAGCAAATAAATGGCTTATTTATGCTCTTGCAACTTGTTGCTACTGAGTATTATAGTTTTGTTCACCTAACGGTTGTACGGATCACCTAAAACTAAGCGAGATAGATATAGGGTTATATATATATATATATATATAAATAATCAGGGTGACGTGAAGAGTTGAAATCTGGTTAACTGTCTGTCTGTGCAAGCTGTAACTTTTGTACAAATTAAGATACCTTGATGAAACTTGGCATGCGGGTGCTTTAGTACAAAAAAATTAAGAGGCCGTAAATGGGCGTATTCGGACCACTGCCATGCCCACAAACCGCCATTAACCGAAAGCATATAAAGTACCATAACTAAGCGTAAAATTAGTATATAAAATAGATATACAATTAAAATTAAAAAAGAGAAACCTTTCCTGACAATAGTATTTCAGTGTAGCAAAAATGGGTTGAATCGGGGCAATACTTTCCTAGCCCCCATATAGCTATTATAAAGATTTTTGAACTTCCAGGTGACCTGATGCTGGATATATCGGCCAATACTTGAGTTGTCTCAATTAAAATTACAGAACATTTTTTAATCATAACAGTATATATTTGCTTAGATTAGAAACAATTGGTAGAAAACGTGATCAAGCCCCAAATAACTAATATCAAGATTTTCGAACATCCGTCTGACTTTACTTCAATTGATTAAGGAAGCCCAGGCAGTTAATAGATAAAATCGGGTTGATACTACTCCACCTCCCGTATAATGAGTTTCGTTTTTCTTACAAATCTTATGTCGGATTTGGCGGTCAGTTTATGAGTTATGTAGAGTATACATTAGAGTATAGAGTACATTCAGTATATATAAAATTGTTAGATTTCGATCCTCTGGTTGATCCTTAAGTTATTTCCTTGGCTTTGATATTATTATTTGATTTATAAAATGTTCGGTTGCGCCCGATCTTAGCTCTTCCTTACTTGGTATGATTGTATTTTTTACAGCAGCTGCTGATAATTCCTGATGAGTTTCTTACTTTAATTTAATCGTTCTCAAGTCTGTTCTGTGCTTGTAAACACCTGAAAAATTAATTACTTAGCTTCAGAGCTATTAATGAATTGTTAAATAAAAAATAGCTGTACAACAGCATACTTATCCATTAACTAAATAGTGGCATTACCATATACATATATATGTATTTGTAAATATGTGTATATGTATAAGAAAAGGCATTGAATTTTTGGAGCAACAAGAGCGTCATAACATTCTCACCTGGACAAAAGTAAACTGTCAGCTTCCAAAATGACACTTTAAACATCGACACATACATACACATGCATATTTTTACTCTCAATTGAGATTTGTGTGATTTAAAGAAGACATTTTGTGGCAATTAGCATAAATAACGCTTTGCAATATATCATTTTCGTTTAAATAAATAAAATATGTGGAAAAATAAATAGTAACAGACTGATTTCAAATTGTAAAACAATTCAGGCGAAAAGTGATTGTGCGGTGATGAATTAAGCATAATTTTAAAAGTCAGTATTCAAATAGAGTAGAACTGACCTTCAGCATATGCTGTAGTGTTTCTCAATAAGCTGAATTTGTTTCATTATGGCGGATCATTTCGTACCTAATTATGCTATGTACATATCTAAATAAACATACATATGTATGTGCGTACATATATACCATATGGTTATATATGTTTATGTTTTTGTTGCAATCAATGGTAATAAAATATTAAAAATGGTTTACTGCAACAATTTTTCATATTATTTTCTCATTACTAGATCGCTGATGAAGGAAAATAAACAAACTGAAATAATAAACACTGGAAAACAGTTGATTATTTTAAAGATCACTTACCATTGTGTGAAAGGTTTGACAGCTGTTGTAGGAAATCGCTTAAGCAATGATCGCCTTGAACATATGTTGTTGTTTTTTTTTTTTGTTAACTTAATTCTTACTATTGCACTTAAAATTTCACTTCGACTAAGATTTTAAAACACAAAAGAACTTCTGTATTACCTATTCCACAATATAAACAATTATAAACGGTTTTTTATGATCTGAAATGAAAAATGAGAATGATTGAAATAGTAAAATATAGAGACATAATTATTAGGTAGTCGAAAAGGTATTTTCATTTTTTGTCAATAGATGTCGTTGCAGTCGAATAGCGAATTTCGTCATTATTTTCACTCATTTTTGAACAGTTGTAGCTTTTTCTCAACTTCCCCGAATTGAATTTATTTATTAATTTAACCAAAAGATGCAGATGCGCCTCGCTCTGGTCGACCTATCCTTGAAAAAGTCGATGAAATTATGGAAAATATTGACCAGGACTGTCACATAAGCAGCCATGACATCACTAAGGAATTTAACATTCATCATCAAACGGGTTTGAAATAATTAAAAAAGGCTGGCTACAAAAAGAAGCTCGATGTTTGGGTACCACATGAAATGCTGTGAAAAATTTAATGGACCGAATTAACATTTGCGATTCTTTGCTGAAACGAAATGAAATCGAACCATTTCTGAAAGGAATGGTAAAAGACGACGAAACATGGATCAAATACGACAATAATGTGCGAAAAAGAATATTGTTCAAGCGTGGTGAAGCTCCACAAATGGTCGCGAAGAGAGGATTGACGCCTCGGAAGGTTATGCTGAGTGTTTGGTATGATTGAAAAGGAATCATCCACCATGAGTTGCTTCAGCCTGGTCGAACGATTGATTCGACATTTTACTGTCAACAACTGATGAGATTGAAGCACGCAATTGAAAAAACGGCCAGAACTGATCAACAGAAAAGGCTTCGTCTACCATCAGGACAACGCTAGACCACACACATCTTTGATGACTCGGCAAAAACTGAGAGAGCTTGGCTGGGAAATTTTGATACATCCACTAAATGGCCCAGACCTCCCATTTGTTTCAGTCAATGCAGAACTCCCTTAATGGAGTAAAGTTGGCTTCAAGAGAAGCCTGTGAAAAATACTTGTCGCAGTTTTTCGCCGAGCAACCAGAAAACTTTTACACTGATGGAATAATGTCTCTAGCGGAAAAATGGCAAAAAGTGGTCGACCAAAATGGTGCATATTTGGTTCATTAAAATTCATTATAAATATAAAAGAAATAGTTGAAATTTGATTAGAAATACGAAAGGACTTTTTCGACTACCCAATATACCATATATTAAGTGTGCGACAAAGTTCTCGCGTTTTTTCAATGAAATATCATTTTATTATAATTAAATTTTTACAAATGAATTATTCATAGTATTGCCCATCGCTAGGCACTACTTTTTCCCATCTTTCTGGCAATGCTCGAATACCATTAGAGTAAAACTGTTCATCTTGTGATAGTTTCAAGACTCAAGCCATTTTTCGATATCGTTTTGTGATACTTCTAGGCCAGACCATCGTACCATCGGACGGAACAAATAATAATCGGACAGTGCGATATCTGTGGAATATGACATTTTGGGTCTGACTTCCCATTAAACGTTTCGTTGTAAGTTTTAACGGGTTTGGCAACGTGAGGCCGTGCGTTGTCATGCCGCAGAATCACTTTTTCCCGCTTCTCCTAGCATTTCTCAGAGTGCTCGGCTCAACCGCTCCTAATTGATGGTTTCGTTTGACTTTAACAACTCATAATATATAACGCCGGCCTGGTTCTAGCAAATACGACGTTCAAGCATGAGTGGTTTTCGAGCTCTTCGGCCGTTGCTGGTTGATTGGTGTAAACCTTTGATACGTTAAATCCCCATAGAAATTAATGTAGAGACGTTAAATCGCATAATATTGGCTGCCATTTGACCAAGAGCTATTTCTCGAAATTAACGAGACGCCAAACTTTGGACGGAATGTATCCATGCTTAGAACTGAAAAATGAGGCGGTGCACGGTCTAGTTAGAAATAGAGATCGTCAGTGGCAATTTCATCAAATTCCCGAAAAAGAAAATCAGTCAGCAACGTGTCATAGTGCTCGCTATTGATGGTAGCGACATTTCCTGTCTCATTTCGAAAGAAATAAGGCACAATGATGCTGCCATACTGCAATCCGCAACAAAACGGTCAAAGTTTTGGGGATTTTCTTAACCACAGGAGGATTTGACTCAACCCAATAGCGACAATTTTGTTTGTTGACGAAGCTATTAAGTCATAAATGGGCCTCATCTGAGATGAGATGATCATTCAATGAAAGTGAATTTGTGAACTTTTGTGAGAACGGTCCTTACGTACAGCTGCGCGCGAAACCATTGGTTTTCGAAAAAGGCAAAAAACAGCTGATACGATGAAAGATGCCGTGTCGCAGTGGAAAGAAAACAGACTGCCTACCCCGCAACGAAGAAGAGGGAAGCGAGAAATGCGTGAGTATGAAGAGCTTGATAAGCTGACCGACAGGGGTAATGCTCGAAAATTCTATGAAAAAATGCGGCGGCTTACAGAAGGTTTCAAGACCGGAGCATACTCTTGTAGAACCCCCAAAGGTGATCTAGTGACCGATGCCCAGAGCATACTTAAATTAAGGAGGGAACACTTCTCCAGCCTTCTGAATGGCAGTGAAAGCATAACACCAGGAGATGGTGAACGCGATTCACCAATCTATGACGATGGATTGCCCGACCATGAAGAAGTTCGAATAGCAATTACGCGCCTGAAAAACAACAAAGCGGCGGCAACCGATGGATTGCCGGCCGAGCTATTCAAATAGGGGTGGCGAATAAGTGATGTGCATGCTTCTTATCAGGTTTTTTGTAGAATATGATCAGACGAAAGCATGCCCGACGATTGGAATTGAAGTGTGCTGTGCCCAATCCACAAATAGGGAGACCACTCAATCTGAGTACAATATTTTTTGAGTAAAACAAAATATTTTTGAAAGAAAGAAAGGTGGTAAAATGCAGAAGCTGCAAAAAAATATTAAACAAAACCAAACCCCTTTCTAAAAAAAAATTCAGAAAAATCTCTGCCGTCCCAACTGAAATTAATCATGCGACTTCGCACAAAGAGTCATTTTCACATCCGCTATAGATGAATTTCGGCTGACAAACAGGGTGTTCCCATGTCAGTCAAAAATCATTTCACAAAAACCAGTGAATTAGCGCGTAGGTGTCACTTAAATGCTTAGTTTCACACAAGTCATAAACTTAATATGAATACTATTGCTTGCTAGGTGGCTCATTCCCATATCGATCCCATGCCATTTATCATTATAATTGGAAGCAGTTCAGCCACATATAGTACATACATACATATGTATATTCGTACTTCAGTTGGTCACATGTGTGCATTATTATAGAAAGCATTTACATTGTCGCCGATGAATGCGATCACTGCAAAAACAATCGCGCAAACAACAAAGTGTTCATATAGCGTCACAAAACAGTCATTGCAACACCTTGGAGCAACAAACAACGGCTAACATTAAAGCGCACCCACCAAACAGCACCAGTGGTTATTACCAACTGTGTCTTGCAGACAATTATACATAGCATTGGCCAGTGGGCGTGTTAAGAAACAACTCCCCAAGCAATTGTTGAAATAATACAAACAGCTTTGACACAAAAGGATTGTCCAAATTGATTGAAGAAAAAAGTATTTAAACAGGTTCATATGAAGAAAAAATATTTTTGAAATGTATTAGTATAGCAAAGCATTAGTGTGATACTTAAATAGAAAATAAATATACTAAGGATCCAATATTACCAATTCTACTATAGTTACAACAAGAGAAAAATATTAACTTCGGCTGCATTGAAGTTCAAAGGTGCACTTTTTAAAGCATAAATCCATAAAGATATTTTTTCTGATTTTGATCGTTCAGTTTGTATGGCAGCTATATACATTATATGCTGTAGTGGTCCGATCTGGAAAATTTATACCAATATTATAGCTACCTTAGTTAATGTTCTATATTTTATAGGGTCTCCGACGTTTCCTTCTGTGCGTTACAAACTTCGTGGCAAGCTTAATGTAAAGTGTTCAAGGTATATCAATTATAATATCGTGTTTATTACGAATCACCCTTGCATATGTATAAATGTTGTACATTGTAATGAACTGACGCAATCATTACTTAAAACGATTACACTAGTTTACAGTCACTTTGCGACTGTGATTTTAGAGGCTGTTTTTGGCTTATTTTGGTTGCGAAAATCGAAAATGGCAATAAAAATGTCTTAACAGGTTGAATTTTTTGTGTTGTAGTCAAGGAGTGTAGGGGTCAAACCACCATTTACTAAATCCTACTCCAAAAATGATAGATAAACTGATCGCAAAAACTTTTCACTAATATAATATTATTTCCAGGTATATTAGTGAAGAATAAATGTAATTTACGGCCGCATGAAATTACCACTACCCATTTTAGCACATATTGAAACAACTGAGAGTTCAAATGTAAAACATATTCGATAATAGACTCGAAATATCTCACAAAACATATTATCCACATGTTTAAATGTATTAGAAATAATTCTTGGATACTAAAACGTCGTTTTCATAAACAAATTGACAGTTCTATAATTTTGATGACATCTTGCCGCCAGTGCATCAAGCAAAATGAGTCAAACGGCAACAAGCTAGCCGTCAAATTCTATTGTGACGTAATTACATATTCTCCGGAATAACCTTGAGAGCCGAGGTGTATACTGTTTGGATTCTCTTTCATTGGCAAAGAAACAGAAAAAAAGTCCGGAGGCGCTATATCTGGGCTGTAGGGCGGCTGCGAAAACGTTTGGATGCCAGCCTTGGTTAGGTAGCTGTTCACAAGAAAGCCGGGGTGAGCAGGGGCGTTGTTGTGCTGCAACTTCCAATCAACTGCGATGTCTTATCGAACCCGATCGACCCTTCGCTTGAGTCTCTTGAGAACTTCCACGCAAACAATTGGAGTTGGTAGTTTGTCCAGGAGGAACAAACTCATGGTGGACTATACCTTTGATGTCAAAAAAGACAATGAACATTGCCTTCACTTTGGTTTTGCTCATTCTTCTAGTCTTCATCAGCGACCTCTTCCCGGCCATCCAAAAAGTCCTGGTGCCACCGAAACACACCACTTATTGCTAAAGCAACATCTGGGTTAGCCTGCTTGACGTATCAAACGTCTCTGTCGAGGATTTACCGAGTTTCACACAGAATTTAATCGCGTACCTCTGCTCTAACGAACGCTGCATTTTCGGCTTGCAGCATTCACAGAAACACATCGCTCGAAAATGTTTGTCCTGACTCTAGATTTTTCATTTAAATTTCGCGCGAAAATCCATTCCTCGAAATATTTTTTCCCAGGTTGGTATGACTGTGATTGACATAATTGCTAAATGTCACGTCAAAATAATCTTTAGTGTTTAGTACACTTGTCTTTCTGAAGTACATAAAGTGCATTCGGAGATTTTTACGATGAATGAAATTATTAAACAAATTATTCAGTTAAATTTTGTGTACCGAATGAAATTTCTCGCGCCGAAACGTGCAGAATGTTGGAAAACGGATTGAAATGGGTCGAGAATGCCTTGAAGACGAACTACGTGACAGTTTTCTTCGATTATCTAGGTGCACTTCGAATTCCTGCCGACCAACCAAACTGTCAACAAGAATTACTATTTGACACAACTCTTGGCTTTTGCACCACGATAATGTACAGTTGCATACTGCACTGATTATTCGTGAGTTGTTCGTCAAATTTTCAACCAACATCATGCCGGAACCAACATTTTTACCCGAGTTAACTCTCTGTGACTTCTGACTCTTCAGTAAACTCACACGACCGCTCCGGAGAAACCGTTTTGAGTCAACTGAAGACATTAAACGAGAATCGCTACCCGCATTGAAGGCTATTCAATATTTGAACCAAAAATCAATCGTTCCGTTCATTATATTGTCGATCTGTAAGTATACGTACAGATAACCAATTACATTTTCTTTATGAACAAAAGACTCCGTTTATGGTTGCTCTTAGAACTCTATAAATTGCCTCTGACTACCAGCCATATAACAGTATGAAAGACTTGAAAAATACAGCAACAATATTATAAATCACTCTATAGGCCATTAAAATGTGTCAACAGAAAGCCACGTGATAACCACACCCAGCTTTAAGATAACGGTAATTTTCAAAAAATACATTATAAACGTGTTTTAGTAATAAGAAATATGAATTTGCTTTTCCCTTGCACAGTTCAATTGTATGTTTATGGAAAGTAGAGATAGATATTCACCCCGGTAAAAGCGTATAATCTATTCATTCAAAGTATTTGTATATACTATGTATTTATAAATACTACATATGTATACAAAAAATTGTATATTTATTTTAAACGATCAACTGCTGGCGCTGACACCTAATTAAGAGCATTGGCAAGATATATGTGGAGCAAATTTAGAGCCAAACCCGTTCGACCTTGACAGAAGTAAAAAACGTTCGCACTAAAGCATTGTTGCCATTTAATTTCAATTAATTACAAATTATTATTATACGAGTTCACAAGAATTGCATTACTGTTATTCTCAAATGGTAAGGGTTTGTATGCAAATTGCTCAATAATCCAACGCAAGTTTCTTGGACTTAGCCAGCGCATTGTTTTTGCGCTAATTGTAAAAGCAGAAAGATAAAGTATTGGTCCGTTGGCGGAACAACGTGAGTTATGAAGGAATTAACACTTCTAACTGTTAGAAAAACTTACTTGATTTCATTATGAGATCTATTAGTATTACCTACCTATTCACAAGTGTTTTATTGTTGTTGTTGTAATAATTGTTTTTTATTGTCTTTATAGGTGAGTGGAGAATTGGACGTATAACTTATTGCTTGATAATTATAAGAGTTGATAAAAGTTGTAAATTAAACAATTAATAGGCTTGGTAAGTAATGCTAAATTGCCTTTTTTACCTTGGAAACTGCCTTTGTCATAAAGGTTATATGTCTATTCCACCAATATTTAGCTTCCGAGTTTAGTTATTAACAATAAAGTTTTTTTTAAACACCAGCTTTTGTGAAATGATCTACTGTGTTATAATAATAACTAATTAATAATGCTTTTCGCCAATTGGCAGACAACTTTACTACTTCATAGATAACCTAAACAACAATCACTACAATCCTTCATAAGTTCTAAGTACTAAATGAAACGCACTCTCTCGCGTTGTAATCTTAAGGGGGGGCGGTATAGTAGGGTAATCTTTTTTCAAAAATTTTTTATTTTATTTTTTTGCGCTTTCTGTTCCCTTACACCCTTAGAATTAATGTAGAATTCCACTTTACCATTGGAAGGTTTCGAAAAAGGCCGAAAAATAATAACACCGCTCGACGTTCGAAGCGCTCGGAGTGCACAACTCAAACTTTAAATGCGTTTTCTTCAAAACACACTTTCTAAACTGGTGGACATGATTCCGGTCGAACTACTCAACCGATTTGCTTAATTTTTTTTTTTAAATGTAAAGAAAACGCCTGGCTATGGTTCCCATATTTTTTATAATTTATTGACCATGTTTTGACAAAATTTATGTAAAAAAAAACATGGAATTAAAACAAAAAACGTTAATTGCTTTTTTATTTATCAAAATTCATTCATGATTCTAGTCGGGAAGATAGCAATTCACGTACTTTTTAAGAATAAATTGGGTTTTTGTGTTTCAGATGATCTAACCATGAGAAATCGTGTCCGCCAGTGAAAAAACGCATCTCATTCACCCAGCCATTTCTCCGACAGATATCATCAAAAAAATTCCGAAAAATTTGTTTATACACTCCACGATATACCTCATGACATTTGAAAAAAGTTCTATTGAAGAATAAAAATTTCTATGAAAAAAAATATCAGAAAAACAGGCCGGATTACCCTACTGAGCCCTTAAGACAACTCTAATCTGGTAACTAGACATTGAGAAAGCAGCCTTAAATTCGTTATTTTTTCCAATGAAATGAGTACAATCCCTTAGATTCTTATACCGACAAAAACGTTTTCGCCTTTAGTCGTAAATAAAATTTTCACAAATATTGAATAGTTTATTATACAAAGAATAATATAAAATGTACTATATATCAATAAATTATCAGGGTGACAAGCTGAGCTGATTAAGTTATGTCTGTTTGTGTAAAGATATATGCTATAGTTGTAAAAATATCGATCTGAAAATTTGTAGACGTCCTTTTCTCAACTAGAAGCTGCTCACTGGTCAGATATATTATACAAACCGAGCGATCAAATTCAAGTCCTTGTATAGAAAAGTTTCATATTCGACGAGATATCTTTACGAAATTTAGCATGTACTATTTTCGAAATCAACCCTAAAATCTCAAAATATATTGTTCAGATCGAATCACTATAGCATAAATCTGCCATAAAAAATTAACGATCAAAATGAAGACCATGTAAGCAAAACCTTTTTATTTGACAAGATATCTTCACAAAATTTGGTATGGACTGTTTGTATAATTACAGAGCAAACTATTCAGATAGGACCACTATAGCATATGGCCGTCATACAAACTTACTACTATTAGGTGCTTTGAGTTTACTAAATAGCCAGAAGACGCATGGAGCAAAATCAGACGTATGCGGCAGTTGCAGCTCGATATTGGTTGAAAATTGGCGAAAAACGCACGAAGAAAGATGCAAAAACCAGGAGTTGTCGACCCATAATTTCGATCTCTTTTTACGAATAGCTTCGCACAAACGAAACAGTTTTCGGAAAGAGTTGGAAATGCATTACACCTCGATAATCAAGAAAACTGTCAACATAACCATGATTTTTTACATGCTTTGATTTGATTTTCTAGACTTCGGCTCACCTTTGCCACGATTTTCGGAGATTGATTGTATTTTTCCGGGCCGTAAGCATAGATCCAAGATTCATAACCTGTAATAATATCATGACATTCTAGTAGCCAGAAAGCATTGTTTCATAGACGTTGACCCCTTTTTTCGAAAAAATTTAGTATGTAGTTTGGAACTAATCGTGCTTTCACTTTTCCTAGGCACAAATGAGATTTCAAAATGGTTTTCTTTGATTCTTCTAATATCCCAACGATGCCTTGTAAAATCTCTGATAGTTAATCGTTGATTCTCAGGCACCAATTTCTTTATTTTATTGACGTGTTGATCATCAGTTGATGTGGAATGCCATCCTGAACAGTGAATGTAAAACTGTTTAATTTTTTCGAAGCACAGAATGGCATTGAATTTCGAAAATAATACCATGTGGCTGAGTCATGCGTATATATATAGTTTTGTTTTGAATATAACAAAACTACGAAATTCAAATGCAATGATTCTCATTTGTTGCAGTCACTCATTATCTAAAATATTGACGCATCACAATCCAATGTCACGGTGCACTCAACTTCGGTACACAGCTTAGACCAGCTGGATTGACGATAGCAACAGATTTGCTTACACTTATAAAAACACAAAACAAAAACAAAAAAATTGCAATTGAAAGCTTAATTGCCGCGCTCACAACAAAGGAAGTAGCGCACACCCCCAACACGCCTTCTTCCACTCACGAAGCCTTTCAATGCGTGTCGTTAGCAGCTGCCACGAATCCAACTGCTTCTTCAACTCTAAGGGGCACCACGAATGATCGCCTACGCTCAGAGAGCTTCCCTTCAAACGCTCAGTTATTGAAACATTGCGAAATATTGCCGCCAGCACGTTAATTGTTATTGGTTTTTTTGTTTTTCTTTTTATAAATCACGCGGAGTTTTCATTTTAATTTGCCATATCACCAAGGAAAATTTTCCATTTTATCAAGCATAGAATCAATTTGAATTGTTTGGTTGCGGCAATTTATCGTGCAGCTGCAACTGCCACAGCAGCAATAGCCTCCAGAGAATTTTTCTATGCACTTTTGCTTTTGTTGTTATTTGCGACTGCTAGATAAACGTTTGTCGTGATCTTCAATCGTTGACTGATGATGATGACTCTGTGCTGTTATTAGCAGAAAATCGTGTTTCTTTTTTTCTATTTATTTAGGATTTAGACCACTTATATATGTTGCAAGCAACTGATTCATAAATATTATGGACGCTTCTCGTTTAGTTTTGTTTTAGTGAATGACAATAACATTGAGTTCAAAATGGTATGGATGAGAGAAGTTCGGGCGTCAACGGATGTTGAATACCCTGACATCTTAATGAGAATATAAAATATTGCGCAAATAGTAGTCACAGTCAACACAATATTATATAATATTAAATGGGATTGCAAAAGAGTTAGTACATACAAATGGAAACAAATGAAATTCATGTTTTGATAAAAAATTGTTTCCTGAAAAAAGAACACCAGCGACTATTCCCTTTTGGCCTTCAGGCCTCTCCTCCTTCTTATCAAAAACTCAAGAGAGACTGATGGACTGGTACCATTTATTAGGAACGCTTATTGTAAAGGCGGGTCAGTGAATACTGTCCTGCATACTATCGTGTCATGGCTTGGGAAAGCCATTTAGGTTAAAGAATTCGTTGCTGGTACTTTTTTTGATATTGAGGGAGCTTTCAATAACGTCCTGCTGCAAACAGTCGTAACTGCTCTGAACGGTCTTGGGGTTGAATCAAACCTAAAACACCTCAGTATTCTATGTGACAGAGTGATTGAAACTGAAAGGGGCAATGCACATGCTCGCCGAAATGTGAGAAAGCGCCTATTTTTGAAAGAGTTGAACCGCTCCAAGATGGTGTATTGATTTGATCTATATCATAGTTGTTGTGGTATCGGCAGAATTTTGTCGAGTTGATTGTCCTTGCCTGGAAAAACTCCAGGCCCATTCCGGTTACGAAGATCCGCCTGCCGTGGGAACGGTCTATAACATCTATTTTTAGCACAAGTTTGCGGTGAATTAGTATAGCAGATTCCCTTAACGAAATAGGCAGGCAGGTATAAATGCAGATAGACATTCAAGGCTTGGCACCTGATGGGTTCCAAGAGTTCGATGTCGGGTTTGTGACAAAGCTGGGCACTCTCAGCAGAAGTGTAGAACCATTACCTTACTCCCTCCGAGTTTGCCGCTGCAGCAAGTATTTCTGTAGAGCCATTCCCATTTTCAACCCATGCTCACTTCTACTGGTTTCCGTTCGTCTCCGTTTAGATAGCTGTGAGTCGTAGGTACTATTTAATAAGTCCTTAGTTCTTGTATTGCCATATTTTGACATATCTACTTCGTTATCCTACATTTGGTTATAAATTTCCATTTGTTCTAACTTATTTGATCATATTGTGAATTGCGTTCTCTATCTCTGTCTCGGTTACGTCTATAGATGATCTTGGCTTGGGCAACTCGTCTCCTTTTTCGTTGCCGAAAATTTTCCTATGACTGGAAATCCAAATTATGAACAAATGCCTATTACTTCCGCTTGGGAGATGCTAGCAGAGTTTGGTAGCCGTATAGTGAGAGATATAAAGAACGGAGTACACTCCTGTCTATACACTGCAATTCCTTTTGAACTCGTCTATAGATATTGAGTTAGTATCATCCTCCCCTTATAAACGTCTACTCTATTCACGCTTAGAAGGCATTCTCACCTGGAAGTAACAACTGAAATCCAACCTTGAAAGGATATAGTTTGATTTGAGCTAGTTCAGAATTTCGCAATATACATTACTATTCCTGTTCCAAATACCAATCTGCTTGATACTTATCTTTAGGAGAAATTGTTGCTACTTTTCTGACTAAATAGCCCCGGTAACTCCTGCATAGGTTACCACCCGTATTCCGTTGCTTAACGGGATATTCTGTGCACTGTTTAGCGGCCCGCATTTCTATCGTTTTTTGGCAATTTATATTCTTACAATGAATTTTTATATTAGTGTAAGATTAAGAATATGCTTCAATGTCAACTTTCTATTTTTTCCTGTGTCTCTATATTCGGGTAGTATATATTGAAAAAATACCATACATCTTTCCATAAGCATAATATACAAGTATCTCTCCATAGCAATACATACCTTAAATTTTCAATATTTACCTTCTATTCCTCTTTTATTTATACTTCTCTCTCTTTAAATCTATTTATCTATCAACCTATTCCCTTCTCTATTTCTCTCTCTCTTCAAATACGTATTTATCTCTCTCCTTATTAATCTATATAATTGCTCTCCCAATATATTTATTTATCCATCTCTTTCCTTTCGAAGATCGACTAATCAATCAGTTTTTAGATATCGGTATGAAATTTTGCACATTTCCTTTTCTCACCAAGAAGCTACTGTCCAGAGTTAGACATAAGGGGCCTTTTAAGTTGCCGGACTACCGCAGTATATTTCAAGCTGAGGTCTTTGCTATTGCGAAAGTCGCGAAGCTGGCCTCTAATGCACCTGCAGGCAAATCCAGAGTCAACATCTATGTGGAGAGCCAAGCAGCAATCAAGGCAGTAACCCCGTATCGCTTATCGGCCAAAAATGTCTTTGGAAGCAGGGTCGCAGTGGAAAGTGTTGCCAGAAGCAAGCAACTTCAATTATACTCGGTGTCAGGCCACAAAGGCATCGAGGTCAATGAAATAGTGGACGAGATTGCCAATAATGGTGTACGGCTAACAACCGAAAACGCGATCAACATTGGGAAACCCAAGCATTGTCTATACAACGATCTGGACAGAAGCATGGTGAAGAAAATCAAAACACGTTGGAACGAGTTACCTGGGTTCAAAACTGCAAAATTCATACGCAAATCGTTAGATCGGGAGTACCCAAAATTCCTATTGGCACTATATAGAAAAAACTGTACTAACATGATTTGATTACTAACTAGTCACTGTCTGGTGGCGGTACACGCCCGAAGAATGGGGCTAACAGATCGAGAAGACTGCAGGAAATGTCTAAAGCAAGAAACCAAAGAAACAATGAGGCATCTCTTGACTACGTTGTAAGCATCTGGGATCCCCACGCAGTGCTACACTGGCGGAAGTATCGATAGTGCGGCAGAGTCTGTGAAAATTCATGTTAAGCGCAGGCATCATAATGGATCTAGCAGCTGAACTCCATCTGGTATCGCAAGAGACCAAAACTGCTCTACGCGTGGCTTCCTGGCCTACCAGATTAGCCGAATCTAGGATAGGAAAGGACAGCTACAATCCTCGAAGAAATTGTTCAGATCGGACCATTTTATTTTATAGCTAGCATACAACCTACCGATCAAACTTCACTCTTTTTACGGAAAACTATTTTATTTGTCAAACTATCTTTACTACATTGGCACAGATTACTACTACAATGTAAAAATTTAAGTCGCGAAGGACAGGATAGAACTCCGAATGCTGATAGGAAAATTTGCCAGATTGTGTTGTAAGATGGTTTGGGTCCCTACATAAGCAAAACTTAATTTTGCAAAAAGACGAATGAGTTGTATCAGAATCATAGAAAATACCTTCAACTTTTATATGTGACCAGTTAAAATTAAAAATAAATATAGTTTTGAAATTATGCAACTATAAACATTTTTTGTGTACAGTTAAGTCTATGTGAGTCTGTACGCATGTCAGTCTGCAACCAGACTACATTCTCGCTGTCAGTAAACTGCGCTGATTTGTGAGCAAATTTCTGGCCATTTATTTATTTATCGTTTAGTTTACCTAAATATGTCAAATTATGCATTTGAAACAACTCTTTAAAGCGAAATTAAATAATAAATTACGCTGACGTGTAATGTATACCCACAACAAGCGGCTATTAAAAATTAGCAATTTTAATTGTGCGCAAATTGAACAATATTTAACGCGAAAGAACAGCAAAAAACGCAACAACAACAATAACAACAAAAGCTGTCTATAAGTTTAAGAACCGAAATGGTCAAACTGACAAAAGCCCACAAGCCGTACAAGCAAATTGACTAAACGTCGAGCGAACGAATGGCTGGACAGTATTACATACATACATACATATATACACATAAAAGTGGTTTTATTGTTAAAAAATAAACATTTTTAAAGCAATAAAATTTAAAACAAAATGATTTATGGGCACGCAGAGGTTAGAACAAAAGCTGCTCCCAAGCTAAAAACAAAAATTCCAAAAAAAAATTTAAAAAGAATGTTTAATAAAAAACATTAAAAAAAAAAACAAATTAAAAAAAAAAAAATTAAAAAAAAAATTTAAAAAAATACAAAAAAATTTTTATTTTTAATTAAAAAAAAATGAAAATAATTTGAAAAAAACATAAAGCAACGCGCACATAAATTAGATTTAAATTGAAAACCGCTTCTAATTGATCAGCACTTGTGTTGGCTAAAGCTGCGCAAATGAGGAAAAATGCAAAGCCTACAGCCAAGTATGCACGCACACACACACACACACAAACACACGGACACATATGCAAGCATACGCACAATTGAAACTGTCACCAATGTGCTGCCTTCTAACGCCTTTTAACGCGGCCGCCTTAGCTGTCACCTGATATCACGTGGTCTTGTCGCTGCCCCTGCGCTTCGCTCCCTGCGCTACATTGGCGAGTTGTTGCTCACACTGTCGCTAACTCCAAACAAATCTCGTAAACTGATCTGATTTCAGTTGTTTAACTGTTTGACTTGTATGCTTGTTTATTTGCTGGTGTTGTTGTTGCTGCTTTTCATGCAACAAAACATAATGTGGCAGCAGAACATTGGCAGTCAGCAATTGTGCCCCCAAGTGCCAGACAAAATGTGCGTACAACTCTATTTCGCAGTTGATTTTCTATGTGGTGTCACACACATGCCACATACACACACACATACATATATACATCAGCATCAACATAGATATGTACACATGTATACGTATGTTTTCGGTTATCGCTTGCGAATTAGATAGGCTTGTGTAGATAGGACATTGGCGCGATGGATAGACAAGCCGACAGCGCGACACAATGTTCAAGTGACACTGACATTTGTTTAGATTTTAGACAACTGATTCTTGTTGCTTTTAATAGAAATGTGTAAACTAGATCGCCTGCAGGTGATTTACTTACGTACGCACTGTATTTAAGCTTATATAGATTTCAAGGTATGCCTACATTAGGGTGGTGCTGGTTATCAAAATATTATTTGGTTTAAATTTGAAGCAATAATATAACTCATGAAGTTCGCTCGGATTTTCAGTTGGTTAGGGTTGGTCATTGGGGTCAAGTTTTAGATTACCAAGTGAAGCTAAAGATATTTACTTAAAAAAGGATTAGATATACATAGCTCTAAATATTGGGTAGTCGAAAAAGTATTTTCGTATTTCTAATCAAACTTCAACTTATTTTTTTTATATTTATAATGAACTTTAATGAACCAATATCCATAATGAACTTTAATATGTATCATTTTGGTCGACGACTTTTTGCCATTTTCCGCTAGAGACATTATTCCATCAGTGTAAAACTTTTCTGGTTTCTCGGCGAAAAATTGCGACAGAAAATTTTTACAGGATTCTCTTAAAGTCAACTTTACTACGTTAAGAAAGTTCTGCAATGTTCGAAACAAATGGTGCAAAGTCAGGGCTATATGGTGGATGCATCAAAACTTCCAAAGCAAGCTCACCCAGTTTTTGCCAAGTCATCAAAGATGTGTGTAGTCTAGCGATGTCCTAATTGATTACAAAGCCCTTTCTGTTTATCAGTTCTGGCCGTTTTTTCAGATTGCTTGCTTCAATCTCATCAGTTGTTGTTCAATTTTTCACAGACAATTCATGTGTGCTTCTTATTCTAGCCAGCCTTTTTTAAATGGTTAAAACCCGTTTGATGATGAATGTTAAGTTCCTTAGCGATGTCATGGCTGCTTATGTGACAGTCCTGGTTAATATTTTCCATAATTTCATCGACTTTTTTAAGGATAGGTCGACCAATGGGAGATGCATCTTTCACATTGAAATTTCCACAACGGAAGCGAGCGAACCATTATTGTGCTACACGAACTGATACAGCATCGTCTCCGTAAACTTCACAAATTTCACTGATAGCTTGCGTGGCATTTTTTCCTTTCTTTGGTTAAATGAAGCTTAAAATCTCACTTTTCCAACACTATATGGTAGGACACAATGTGATTGGTAGGGCTGGAGATATACGACTGCAACCACATCTATTGACAAAATACAACTACAAATACAATAGAGACTTAAGAGCATTAAACGTAGCAATAAACTAACACTTCAGTTTACTTTTATATTGTTCAAATGAATGCTTCCATGCTAAAGGATTTGGAATTTTGAGGTGCTTCACAGAAAACCTGAACGTAATTATATAATAAGCGTCGAATAATAAAATTCTATAAAAAGGATTTACTAAAGTCAGCCAATAGCTACCGGAGTCTCCAACCACCAATACAATAGAGAATATTTGGCTTTAATGAAAAGCAAAATATCAAGAAAACATTTACCGTTAACAAAGGATTTCATTCGGCTACTCCAACATATCTGGAGGTCTTGTAAAATATACGAAAAATTTGGTAGTTTCAGCTGTTTCAGTCGATGTGGTAAAGAGTGATCCATCTGTTGACTGATTTGTTGAAAGACGGCTGGCAAACAAATGATTGTGTACCAGTGAAAATTTACTGTTTTGCGTTGTTCTAGTGGAATGGTGTCGACAAGTGCAGTTTTTCAAAAAACAAAAAAAATAGGCAACTGTTTGCTTGGAAGTGCTTTTTGTGCGAAAAACTTTTCTTGGATCCGACTCTTCTTGCAACATCCATGCAGACGACTGACCTTTACTTTAGGACACATACGCGTAAATCCACGTTGCATAATCTCACAATTTCATAGACGTGTGTCAAAGCTATCGTATTTTTTTAATATTTCTCCCGATCAATCGACACCACTCCTCGACAAATTTTGTGGGAACGTGAAAAATACCGAGATTCGTCTTGGAGTGATATATGACCTGGATTGAATTCACCATAACATCGATAAACACGGATCTTTAATGGCGCTTCATAGCAAAAAATTGAATTAAGTTCATTGAGGCACTCTTCCTGAGATTGTCCATGTCGAAAGTTGTAAAAAATAAACATGCGAAAATGTTCGCGATTTAGTTCCATTCTTTGGTTCAGATGAATACTATTTCAGTATGAAATTTCCGAAAAATGTGTTTGTTTTTATTATTATCGTATAGTATGCACTGTAATAAGCATTCTCTCAAATTTTAAAATCGAAGTTCAAATTATTACGGTCGCTATAGCGTTTCTTGTAGAAAGTAAACAGAATGGGAAACGCTCTAACTCCAAACTTTTTTTCTCAGAATGGTGCTTTTCAAAACGGTTTTCACTCTCAAAAGAAGAGTTTTAAAGATATCTTGTTGCGATTTGAAGAGAATATTTTTAACGTCATTGTCTATTGCGCTATTGTTTTTTTAATCTTGCTATTTTTTTCTACGAAAAACTGTCGAAAAAAAAGATAACAATAGATGAGAGATCTAAATATATGTTCAGATATTGTAGCATTACTTTGCACAATAATTCATGCCAAATTTCATAAAGATATGTTGTTATCTAATAAGAAAAAGTGTTCCATACAGGGAGTTGATTTCGGCCGATTAGTTTGTTTGATAGCTATATGCTATAGCTCATTGCAAAAATAATATGTTCTGATTAGCATATTAAAACAGTTCTAATTCTAAAATTTGTATCATATCAGGTTATTTCGACTCTTATATGTAAAAAATTAGTGCATGAATATACTATATTTTTAGTGTGATTTTGAAATATATTTAAAAATGTTTTATACTGTGAATTATGCAAATAAATGTTTTAATATTTGCTAAATTTTACAGATTCTACAGTATTTGTCTTTCCAACACCTTAAAGGCCTCTCATTAAGCAGTGTAATAAATTTCCAGTTGACTTAAATTGTCTCATTGTTTATTGAAAGCAATCAATTCTAAAGAAATGTTTAAAAGATTTACAAGTATATAAAAAAACTTAAAGTTACGGCTATGTGTTAGCCAATTAATAGCTAAACAATGGTCACTTGAAATTCCACACCTTTTTTATTGGTCATTTCGTTGACATAAGCTGAAAGTCAATGAATTAAATTTTGATGATGTCATAAAAGCAAATTGCATAATATCTAAAGAAAAATGGAATTCATCTTAAACGTTGATAGAAGAACTACTTTAGATTTTTCTGCACAATTTCTTGGTTTTAAGCTGCTTTCAATTTGTATTTTTGTCAATAAATCAACTAGGACTAAGAGTGAGATGAACATTTTTTCTCTTCTTTAAGAGATCTTGTACAAAATCCATTTTATATGAATGGCAGTCAGAATATTCTTTATATGGCGAGTAAATGTTTAATGTGTAGGGAACATTTTTCGTTGGAATAACTTTTTTAGTCCTTTAGATGGTATATACATATACAATAAAATGGAAAGTAACAAGATGGAATATGGAAGTTTCTGCAAGGTAGGCAGTGCAACTTTGTATTTTAGAACCTTCTTAAAACCTTCTACATCTCACCGTAATGGAAACTTTTCGCCATTTGTGTTCACGATGCCGAGTAGTATTCCGCAATGTGTGCAATGTTAAATACTACATATTAGGGAAAATCAAACCACGGCAATCGGATCTTCAAAACTGAACTGTACGGTGAAATTTTATACAGTATTGTCATTGTTTCAATAATTGTTTATACTACAAGTAGTATGGTAATGATGAAATACTTATCTTTGCGCAAAGAGCTTTTCACGGATTGGTCGACGCTCGGAGGAAAAGTAGGAGAAGCAGACAATTCCCTCTATATACGTGAAGCCTAGTTTTAAGCCTCCAAATCACTAAAATGTTTTCCAAGCAGAAGTCAAGTCATTAAAGAAGAGTAAGAGAGGTGAACGACAGCAGAGCGGCAAGACTAGCATTGAACTTGCACACTATGCGCTCAAAGTTAGTCAAAGAGTGTCTAATCTTACTAGAATTTGCTTGGGTGCCTGACCCCAGCGGAATTGTTGGATACTGTAAAGCTAACGAGCTCTCAGTAGAGAGAGGGAGCTCAATCCTCATTATCCTCTTGCTTACTGGCACTGGACCTATGGATCTCGTGTGAGCTTAACAGCCGTCGCTCGATGACCAGCCACTGTGCGTCTGAGAAATCCTTCTGGCCAACAATAGAATGCAGGAGATTTACCAAACTACTTACTCTAATCAAGATTAATCTTGTGGCAATAAAAATGTGGTGTAGAAATTCTTAATAGGCATTGTTCAATCGTCCTCCATTGTGTTCGTGCGTTAAAGTAAAACATCGAATGCAAATTATCTAAGGTATATAGATGAAGATGAGGTAGAAACATCCTAGTGTCTGGATAACTTTAATATACTATTTTTTACAAGGTTGGGATTGAAACATATCGGCGGCCAAGGTTTCGATGAACCAGAAGAGTAGGAGAAAACTGTCCTAGGTCGAATTATTAGGTCTTTATGAATATGTAAGAGTTTTAGGTAACACAACGGAACAGCATTCTAAGCTGCTAGCTTTTCTCACTCTTTCTTCCACGTTGTGCTTTTACAACAGTTTTCTGTCCAAGACTACCCCAAGTTACTTGGTGTGGTCCTTGAGAGATAGCTGTGTCTTATTTATTGAAGGCAACCTTCATAGAGGAATTTCGTGTTTTCTTGTTAACACAAGCAGATACGTTTTCTCCGGATTTAACATCAGACCCGCTGTCGATGCTCAATTTTGGACTATATTGAGAGTGGTTTTCATAATACTGCCAATGGTCTGTAGACACCTACCCGTTATTAAGATTGCAATGTCGTCCGCATATGCCACTATTAAGGGCCTGCTTTAGAACCTTCAAAAAATTGATTTTTTTCTTTGCTTAAATCTCTTTAAAAATAATCGAAGAATGTGTTCCCAAAGTTATAGATGGGAATTCGAAATATTTTCGAAGCTAGAAGGGAAATAGTGGCCGAGCGTCTAGCAAATAATTATATGAGCGATTGGGCCGAAAGCGAAAACTTTGACACGCGATTAATCGGTTTTTCATTTTTACGATTTTTCTTGATTGGCGGGCAGGATAGAAAAAAACTAAACGTCGTATGGAATTGAGGCAAAGTTTATTATCTTTCGCATTAAATTATCTTCTATTTGAACTAAAAAAAACTAAGAAAAGTTAAGTTTTAACATATTTTTAAACAACATAAAGTCAAGTTTTTAATTTTGATGTTTAAATATACATATAACTATAAACCCTAGAAATTTCGCTTTAATCAATTATTTATTTCCCTCCCAAAAAACTCTTCAAAAAATTGAGGCAAGCTCCCCCCTTAAAGCAAATGTCCGTATTGCCATCCAAGTTCCTTAACAGTTTATTCACCACTAATGTCCATAAAAGCAGAGATAGCAATCCACCTTGCGGAGTACCTCTACAGACTTTCTTGGTCAATCTAGCGTCGTTTCATTCTGCTCTTATCCGTCTAGAGGTCAAAAGGCTTCTGATCTAGCGTTATATAGCAGGATCAACATCTATTGACTGGATACTATTTATAATATATTCCGTAGAGACGTTCTTGAACGCTCCAGAAATATCCAGGCATGTTCCAAGAGCGTATTCCTTATATTCAAGCGCTCTTTCGATATTAAATACCAGTCTATGGAGTGCAGTGAACGATCGGAATCGGAATTAAGGACTTGTATCGAAAAATTTTTCATTTTACGAGATACATATTTTCACGAAATTGCCTAAGACAACGATGTAATCTCTGAATAAACTGTTCTTAGAATCACAGCAAACTGGCCGGTGAAAGTTCTTGTAAAGACACTTGTGTATTTGTGAAGAGACCTATAGCTTCGTTACAACAAAAGTTAATGTTTTTTGTTGTTATAAAGTATTTGCGCACCTATCTTAGCTAGCTCATCTTATAGTTAATGAATTAATTAAGTTTTCAGTCTAGGAAATAAACAATTGTATTATTTTTATATGAAAAAATTTATTTCTATGGTAGCATCCTTCAGTTTCACATGCTACAGCCACCATTATTGGTCTTATTGTATATACTATACATATGTATACAAATGTTACATATAAAATGTATATGTATGTATGAAAAATAAATACACGCACAAGCTAACGCTCCTTTAATAGATGGTAATGCAATGAAATGCACGCGCTCCCATATTTTCGCAACACACACACACCTGCGCACGCGCATAGCCATTAAAGCAGAAATTGCGACATTTATTGCAATGTGCGCTACTTTTAAGTGATAGTTGTTGTTGTTTTTTTTTTTTGGGTTTTGATTTATATTTTGTTGTAATGTTGTTGCTGGCAAAGCGTTGTCATTTATGTAACTCGTTTTTGTTTTTGTTGTACCACTCAAAAACAAACGTTCGTTTGTGGTGTGTGGCGACTTAAAAGGATTTTACGATCTGGCATCGAAAACTCGGACGCCATTACGCACAGTTGCACACGTAAAATTACGGCACATACATACTTGCATATAACGGTATGCATTTGCAAGTGTTTCAAAAATATATTTACAATAGCGTATAAAATGTATATCACACCGCTGCAATCGCATTGCGCATGCGCACCTCAGCAACGCGCGTTTAATGGGCAGGCGAGCGAACAAAGCTTTCGCTGCGGCAGCTAAATGTCGAGAGCTGCCCCGCTGCCACGCTGCCACATTGTCATTTTGGCATTTATCACATTTTGATCCTATCGCATTCGTCTATCGCTGATTTCGCATTAGATATGCAATGCATCGGCGATTACCATAAACGTGTGCAAATATGTTTAGATGTATGCACGGTGTGTTTGTGGTTGCGCACGCATGATAAAGTGCACATAAAAGGTATTTTTTGGGTTTTGTGTGCTCATTTGCTCAGTTGAAATCCAAGTCACCAACTATGAGCCTATCTAAAATACTTAGGGATATGTCGGTCACTTTAAGGCGTTTATAAATAAATTGCAGAAATATGATACAACTTACCACACTTTTATATTTATGCCTTCCTTGATGCTCTTTTTATCCACTATGTGAACTGAAAGACTTGACAAGACTGACAAACTTGTAGACTTTGCAGCTTTCATCAAAACCGCCTTTTTATCACTGGATTTTCTAAAACAAAAAAATATAACAAAATTTTAAATAAATTTATATTTTTCACGTTAATATTGTACAGGTAATTTCAAAAATACGATAGTTTCAATAACTATTTTTCGAAGTAGAACTTTCATAGTTGTTGACTAAGCCAAGCTTACTTTATGTTGCTATGGTTATTTCAAACTAAATTTTTTTAGACATCAAAATAGGCATTCTTCATCATTCGATTATCATATACATATGAATAATTGTCTATACGTATTCGATCACATTGGAAATATTTATAACTACGTAAACGGTTTCAGCTGGCAACCTTTCTCCAAATAAGCGTCTTTAGTTTGAGTAATTGCAGTTTGTTAATCTCATTAATTTTTTTGACATAAAATTTACCAACAGGTGACAACCAATCTTAAATCCATACATACACATATGTTAGGTTAGGTTAATTGGTAGTTCAGTTGCTAAGTCTAAGACGAGTAGTCATCGAAACATACAAATATATATATATCAAACTTGTATACCCTGAGCAGAGTATATTAACACACAAAAGGAAACGTCGGAAACCCTGTCATGTATTTATGTGTCATTCCATCCAAAATTTACATTCAAGACTTTTTTCCGTGCAAAATATTTTTTTATGTTTTGTAAGGGGAAATGTTGCACAAGTATTTTTTTATTTCGACTCAATATGAAAAATTTAAGGGTCATGAAGTTGAAAAAAGTACCTTTAAATATATGAGAAGGAAAGCATTTCAAAATAAATTATTTAATTACATTTTTCTAAAAAAAAATATTGTTTTCTTTGTATTTGGAACAACTTTTATTCAGTTTTTTTTTCTTCTCAAAAATGTTTTTAACTGCACACCTCATTAAATCCATTTTATTTAAGTCCCATATTCTAATAATTTTAAACAAAAGAATGGTGGTGACCATACCAAACAAAAAATGTCACAGATTTTTTTTTTTCAAAATGACATAGTGGCGAATACGGTGGTTGTGGTACGATATTGGTTGAAAATTTGGCGAAAAACTCATGAGGATTCGATGCAGTATGCGATGGTGCATTATCGAGGTCACAAAACCAAGAGTTGTCGGGCCATAATTCCGACCTTATTTTACTAATAGCCCTTGTTGACAGTCTGGCCTGGAAGGAAATCGGTGTGCACCACCTCTCGATAATAGAAAAACATGACATGGTTATTTCGGCTTCGACTCACATTTGCAACGATATTCGGCCGACAAATTGTCTGCTTCCGGGTCGTAAGCATAGCTCCAAGACTCATCGCAAGTAATAATACTTTGCATGACATACTGATAGTCGGAAAGCATTGTTTCAGAGAAAACTTTTAGTGATTTTGGAACCAATTCTTGAACTTTTCTTAAGCCCAAATGATCTTTTAAAATGGTTTTCACTGATCCTTCCGATATTCGAAGGATACCAGTAAGATTTTTTACTGTTAATCGTCCATTCTTAAGCAGGAATTCCTTTTCTTTATATTATCAGTTATTGTTGATGGCAGTCCTGAACGTGGTTCATGGTCAACGCATTCTCAAACCTCTTTGAATAATCCAAATCCAATATAAAAATAAATATATCAATCAAAATCACTTTTTCGCGACAAGCAATAATCACCGAAGACCTTTTTCCAACATTCTGAACGTTTCGGCACCAGAAATTTGATTCCGCACTCAAAATTTAATGAACTTTTTGGTTGAATAATTTAACACATCGTAAAAATCGTCGAATGCACTTTATGTACTACTTGAGAAAGACAAGCGTTTACTAAATACAAAGAATTATTTCGATGTCACATTTGGCACAGATGTCGTACCAACATTGAAAAAAATATTACAGTTCGGCGAATAGGTTTTCGCCCAAAATTTAAATTAAAAAGTTTTACATTCTTTTGCCCACAGTAGTATGTCTTCATATGAATGACGTTTGATACATCTATAGAGTTGAGTTATAGAACACGTTTTACCCATTTAAGATCCGAGTAAAAAGATATGACAGCCAAATTGAATGCCAATATATCGGCGTATGATCAACTTAGGGAAGTATTAAAACAATTTGGTGATTGGCGAATTTTTTCGATAGATTGGCTTGCAACCCAACATAATTTGGGTTCAACCGAAAG
Source organism: Bactrocera tryoni (assembly GCF_016617805.1). Taxonomy (NCBI): domain Eukaryota; kingdom Metazoa; phylum Arthropoda; class Insecta; order Diptera; family Tephritidae; genus Bactrocera; species Bactrocera tryoni. The sequence continues at coordinate 25,678,123 of NC_052501.1, forward strand.
CAATGAAAGTCTTAAAAGTAAGGTCATAATATAGTCATAGTAATATATAAAAGTCGAATAAGTCTTTATTAAAAAAAAACTGGGCTAATTGACCCTGAAAGACTATTGCTTCTCATACTTGTCTCTTCAATCAATCAGTCAAATTAATTTCTTTAAGCCCAAAAGTCACATAAATCCCCGCAATCCGTATTAAATCTTCGTAGGCATAATAAAACTGACCTTTTCTCTTAAGTACGAAAGTTAGGTCTAAATTCAAAATTACTTGACTCTTTGGTTTTGAATGAGGTAGTGGCTAATTTTCTGGTTTCAGTACGAAAATCCATGTTAAGGCATCGATAATTAGTTGCAGAGCAATTTGCCATTATAATTCAAACAAAATAAGGAAATTAGCGCATAATATTAAAAAATTAGTCCTGTCTGTATTTCGAAAACATTTCCTATGGGAAATTTACACTCTACAACATACAACGCTAAAAACATTTCCAACAACGCTTATGTATGTTTGTCGGCTTCTCTTATTTCTTTTCTGCATTTCGCAAATGATTTATGTTGTTGTTGCCGGTTTTTGTTGCCACAGATGCATTAGTGCACATAAAAGTGCTTAGTTATATGTTTGTATGTATGTGTGTGTGTGTGCTTTGCGAATACACGTGAATTATAGCGTCCGTTTCATGTCGCACAGCGGCAAGTGAATCGTTTGAAGTCCGTCCGCTTCGTTTTCGCATGTGCTAATGTTGCTCCGACTGTGTGACTACAGCGTCGGCACTTGTTACAGACACCTAAGGCATTAGATAGCTTCAGCAAATAGAGGATATTTATTATTAGTTTTTTTATTTGTTAATTTGGTTTACATTTTTTCTCATTATTGCCATGCAATGTTAGAGGATGTGACAACAGCAAAAACACAGTTAGAGGTGTGCGTTACTTACAAGCGGAAAATTACCGTTTAAAAGCGTATATTTGAGTATATGAGTGTGAATTTATTATGCTGAAGAGCTCAAATATGAAATCGTTAGTCATATTTGAGACATTTTAAAACAACTTCACAGCAGTGACTGTTATTTAAAATGAAATTTAAAATTCGAAAAATTTTAAAAATTAAAATTTATAATTAGCTACAAAGCAATAACTGTTATTTAATACAAAATTCGAAAAACTTTAAAAATTCAATTTTTTAGTTAGCTCCACAGCACTGACTCTTATTTAATATGAAATTCGAAATTCGAAAAATTTAACAAACTAAAATGCTTGGTTAGCTCCACAGCAGTGACTGTTATTTGATATAAAATTCGAATTCGAAATAAGCACTGACTGTTTAATATAAATTTCGAAAAATTTTAAAAATTAAAAATGTTTTTTTAATTACACAGCACTGACTGTTCGAAATTCAAAAAATTTAAAAAATTTAGTTTTTAATTAGCTCCACAGCACTGACCCTTATTTAATATGAAATTCGGAAAATAAAATTATTAATTAGCTACACAGCAGTGACTGTTATTTAATATGAAATTCGAAATTCGAAAATTTTAAAAATTCAAATTTTTAATTAACTCCACAGCCCTGACTGTTATTTAATATGAAATTCGAAATTCGAAAATTTTAAAAATTCAAATTTTTAGTTAGCTCCACAGCACGGACTGTTATTTAATATGAAATTCAAAAATAATAAAAAAATCAATATTTCAACATTTTCATCTCTAAATTTTCAGTTAATATTTTTTTTAATAATTTTTGGATTTCGCTTACATCTTTCTTACTATTCAGTTGCAAATTCGAAAATAGCTTTTTTAATTCGAAAATCTATAATTGTTTCGTGCGACAAATATAAAATTGAAACGAACTTTTTACAAAATTCAATTTTTTATTATTTTTGCATACATTTCTTAATTCGCTAAAGGAACGTGTTGCTCATTAATCGCCCATCTGGCGGCGTGCTGATTTTGGCTTTCGAATTTCTTTCAAACAACTACTGCTTGTCACTTGAAATAAATCAAATAATATGTATGCGTGTTGAAATGTTCAGATATAAAGCATGCATTGCTTTGCTGCAATCAGTGTGACATAAAGTTGTAGAATTCTTAATTAAAAGAATCGTTAAAAAACTAAACCTCGAAACTTGACAATTTGATTACCAATACATATTCATGCGTATGTTACCACACATCCCAGCAGTAAAATATGAAACTAGATATAAAAGTGAAAGAAATTGAACTAGTCAGAAAAGCATCAAAATTACATACGCCATTTTTGGGAAAATTAATTTAAAAGGATTTCGTCGATGGTTTAGGTACTTTTCCAAAAAAAAGCACAGAGAACCTAAACGGTTGCCACGAAGCTATAATACCACTCACATATAAAAAAGTTTTCTTACAAGAACTTGAGTGATTTGAACAATTTATTCGGAGATTGTAAGATTCCCTTGAACACTAATCCATGCCAAATTGTTTGAAGATATCTTCTCAAATGATAGTTTTCGTCACAAGGACATTCAGATTCTTGAGGAGAAAAAGACCTGAGCAAAATTTCATATCGCTATCTCAAAGACTGAGGATCTACATATTATGTATTATATTGACGTCTTCCTGTCCATCTGTCATTATTTAGGCGAACTAGTCCCTCAGTCTTAGAGATATCAATCTGAACACTGTACGTATACTTCATAGAGTCTCCCATTTCCCTTCTGGGTGTTACAAAATTGTGGCAAACTTAATACACCCTGTTCTGGGTATAAACAGACAGTCAGCAGGAGTAGTACCGTTTTTTTACCGTTTTTCTAGTAATGCATTTTATATTTACACTGAATTTTCTAATGCGGTTTTCACCGTAGTATATGCTATATGCCTTTTATATCTTGGTTGCCAATTTATTGAGAACGTAGCATTGTACGGTTATGCAATTGAAATGGGATCAACTTGCAGATAAAATCAGTTCGTTATACATAATTTAAGACAATCATAAAAAGCGGTTGCAAAAATCCGCGTGATAAAAAGTTTAGTATCCTAATAAGAAGGAAACATTTCGGAAAACAATAAAATGGATAAAAAAACAACTTTTGCTTTTGCTATATGCAAATATATTTAAAGAATTAACCAAAATTAAAACAAATAAAATTGCATAAAAGATGGCAAAAGACAGAGATTAAATGGCAAGTTAAATTTCAAATTTTTCTAAATTTTATTTAAGGGGAACACCTAGTGCGACAGCCTAAGGGTTAGGTTAGGTTAATCTGGTAGGCCAATAAGCTACCCACAAACCAGTATGGGTCCTTTGCGATACCAGATTGAGTTCAGCTACTTGACCCATGAGGAGTAGTCATTCTTTAGAACGCCTTGACGCGAATTTCAACAGACTCTGCGGCCTCACTATAGAAACCTCATCCAGTGTAACATACCGTGAGAACCCCAGATGCTTACAGCGTAACCTTGCCAATGCAAACGTGTATAAGAGATGCTCTATTGTTTCCCTGGTGAGTTGCTCTAGACATTTCCTGCAATATTTTCAATCTGTCTGTCCCAGTCCCTGTCCCTGTCAGACTGTGACCAGTTAGTATTTCACCAAACAGTGACCAGTTAGTATTCCGATCATGTTCCTACAGTCTCTTCTATCGAGTTCAAATTTTTTAGTTCAATTTTATGTACTTCCGATCGACCGTTTTGCACTTTTGACTTTTGCAGTTTTGAACCCAGGTAGCTCATTCCAACGGATTGATAGAACCGAATGAACTGAGTGTCTATACTTTAGAAAGCTGTACAATTTTGAAAAAAACATGATACTTTAAAAAGGAATGAGCAATAATAACTAATCTAAAAAGGCGGTTCAATTATTACCGCATCTTCTATTGCTTTTAACTCAACAGACTTGACGCAGAAACGCTTCAACTTTTCCACCCATTTGAAAAATACGTTTTTAAGAGGTCAGCGATTACCTTATACTACTCAAATTTCGGCGACAAGTGATATTTTCAAGTTTTGAAACAAAAAAGAATCGCGCAGGGCGAAATATGGAGCAATTTGTTGGGAGCGACATAGCAAAAGAATACTTTTTTCTTCGCTATTTGACGCGTCTATTAATGTTAAATAATTCGACATAATACAAGTAGAACGAGTCCCAGAAAATGAAAATTTTTTTGAGATACTAGAACAGTCTTCCCATTTTTCGGACAAGTTCGAGGTGATGTATTTTAACCGTTTCTTGGTATGTGGTGTATAGCAGTTAGCGCCTGGAGCCATATTGGAGCCTCATATTACACAACAAAATAGCTGCCTGGAATGCACGCAGCCTTTATTTGGTATTTCTTTTTTTTTTTTTTGATAAGGCATTTAGGATTTTATTTGCTTTACCTGTGTATCCTAGGAGATCTTTAAATTTGAGTCTTGAGTCAATTATTACACCCAGATACTTTATTGGTGGCTGTGAATGAATCTCACACTCCCCTATGGTGACAGATATACTTTTCTCTCCTTTTCTAGTACTTATTAACAAGACTTCTTTCATTTGCTCAGCCAGTTCTAAACTCATTGCACTTGTTCCGAAGGTCATCTAGGTGTTTGACAACAATAGGGTCATCTGCGTATGCAATTAATTTGACAGCTTTCGGTTGGTGTCTTCTGACCACCCCATCATAGATTAGGTTCCGCATTAGGTTCCGTAGAAGAGGAGTTAGAACTGAGCCTTGCGGTCCCCCACTCAAAATAAAGTAGCTCTTGGTGCCTTTAACAGTATCGAATAATAGTGGCCTGTTTCAAAATAACTCATAATAATTTCCATAAGATATTGAGGAGCGCGTATGTCACAAAGAACCTTGATTAAGCATTAGCATTGTATAGTGCGTCAATGGTGGACCTCCTTTTCATAAAGCCGTATTGTCTTTCTGATAATCCGCCCACTTTCTGGATTGCTAAATCCAAGCCTACTACGGTCTGCCAATACGAGATCCTAGACTTTTTAACACGTTTTCGTCGGGTTAGTCGTATTCGGGGCACCTGAACGTATTTCATCTAAAAATTTTTGACAAACTAGGTAATTTTATATACTTGTATATATGTATATCTAGAGTAGGCTTTGAGCGGCCGTAATTGACGAGAAAACTATACTTTCGCCGTCGAAAGGTAGTTTGGATATTGAAAAATAATCCTCGACGAGTAGAAATAGTAGTCAGTATAGTTTTTCTTTCTTATGATATTCCAACATAGTGTAAAATTATCGGTTAGTAACTAACTAAAATAATTCTGTAGGCTCTACTATTTTCAATAAGTTCATAAAGTATTGCATCAAAAAATACTTGAAACGTTTACAAGCGTGGACTTTAAGTGTGTGACAGGTCTAGCAGCGATTTACGCGGCCTTTGCGACAGAATTGAAATAAAGTTGTGCCATAAATGCGCATTTGACAGCCCAAGACACAAATGAACATTAATGCAAATAAAATTTGTTTCTGCACTTAAGTGGACGCAGCAGTTATATATGTATGTAAGTTGCTTAGGTCGGCTTTTACAAGGCACTTAAACGAGTTCACACGCACACACACACATGAGTATGCGCTTGATATTTTACATTTGATCAATTGTGTCAAATTTCAACTGTCAAATGTCATTTGCGGCGTCAAATTCAATTTTTTGCGCAACCGTTGGAAACCCAACAGCAATGCAAACAACCGCACAAAAAGGTAGTCGTAAATAAATAAAAGTGTGTTATAATTTTTTTTGTGGCATTGTTGCCATGCCATTGTTAAATGGGTACCTTGTGGTGGCTGTAAGTGTCAAAAACTGGTCCACTGCAGTTTTAAGCACGCACTTAAGCACGCATATAAGTATGTGCATATTGCACAGCTTATTATTTGCTGTCACTGTTGTTTTTGTACGGCTGATGACAAGAAACAAACGGTTTTGGCATTATTGTGGCAGGCAGAAAGGTCAAGCACTTGGGCCCATTGCAGTTGGCAAACTTGTTAAGTCAAATATTTGTTTAGCAGCAAATTTGTTTTCTTCTTTTGTCAGCTTGTTTTGCTTTTTAAATACTCCAGCGACCTACCTAAACAGGCACACGGCCTTAATGGTGTGCCGTAAAATAACAAACATAACAAAAACAAAATAATATTGCAACATGCAACCGTATCAATGGGGCTGCTGCACGCAAGTGAAAGGAAAACATTAAGACACAATTTTTGCTTAAATAAATAAATAATGGTAAAAAATCGAAATAAAAGCGATGAACGCTATAGATATTTATATAAACACTACATTTTTAAAAATTTATTTAAAAAAAAATATATATAAAATATATATGTATATATATATTTTTTTTAACAAATATTTTTGTTTTGAAGCTTCAAGTGCAATGAAGTTATATTATTTTTGATCAGATAAGTCATATACTATTATTTTGAATATTATTCTGGAAAGACCATGGCATTCAATAATATTTGTGAAATGCTTATATATGAAATCAAATGGTGATCCACTTTTATGTCCCCTACTTTTTTTTAAAGAAAAAAACACAGAAACTTCCCTTTTCAGCTCTCGATAGCCATCTCATTCCGTACATATAATGGTCGATTGTAACGTTGCAGGCTCAACCCATTTGGGGATGTTTCTTCATGGAGGCTGAATTTACCGATCGTTGTGCCAAAGATACCTTTATTGCCCACCTTGGCGTTAAAGTCGCCAAGCACGATTTTGACATAGCGGCGGGGGCAGCTCTCATATGTGCGCTCCAAGCGCTCATAGAATTCATTTGGTCACGTCGTCCTTCTCTTCCGTCGAGGCGTGGATGTAAGTGGGCGATATGTTTAAGAACTTGGCTTTGATGCGGGTTGTGGCTAGACGTTCATCCACGGCGGTGAGTGCCAGTACTCGGCGACGGAGTCTTTTTCCCACCACGAATCCCACACCGAATTTGCGCTCTTTTATATGGACGCTGTAGTAAATGCCACAAAGGTCTACTCGCCTCAGTCCTTGTCCCGCCCAACGCATTTCTTGGACGGCGGTGATGTTAGCCTTTATTTTCACGAGGACATCAACCAGCTGGGCACCTTCCCAATTAAGGAAGCGCAAGTGCATGCGCTCAAACGTAATCCTTATTTCGTTTGCCATGGTCGCCATCAAAAGGGGGGTCTCTCATCCAAGGCTGTTTATACTTTTCCATTGAGTGTGTTTTTTACGTGTTGGGTCCCAAACCCAGCGCACAATCCTATGTAGGGGATGTTTCGCCTTCTCACTTTAGCTCGCCTTCAAACGGATGCACTTAGGCTACCCAGAGGATACTTGGTCAAAGACCGGAAGTAGTGAGCTGCTTGAGCCATGTGTAAAAGAATCGTTTCTGGCCACTCCCAAATGAATAGCGATCAGAGAACTTTCATCACTTGCGTGAACTTCTACACATAGCTCCAGCCTCCAATGGGCCCAATCGCTAAACAAAAATTTCTTTTCAAGAGTCTAAGAGCGAAGCGATGTCGTTTGGTAAGGTCGAGCGACTACAGTTCTTACACAAGCTGTATTTTGTACGCTTTCAATTTAAGATCTAGATGCAAAATGCACCCAGTCGTTCCATACGTCTGTACGAGTTGCTACGACCGGCGTCAAATTGATTCTCCATGGTCTTCGTGTATACTCTCAGCTACGGCTGCTATATTCTCTTCACCGCGTGCTAGACGTGGTCTTTTCGTTCGAATATTATACAGTAATGAATGAATCTCCAGATAGGTGATGGTGTTGCGATTGGTATGCTCAGTGGCCCGATTATGTTGACCATAAGTTGAGCGAAGCTCGCGAAACACATTATTTTCAGAACGTAAATTGATGAAATGCCGAACAATAATGAATAAAAATAGCATGACAGCTTGACATGACTCACGCGTGATCTGTAAAAAAAGGGTTATTGAAAATACTAACTCTAATTGGATCACCTGTTAGTTTGATGTTGCATAAATTTTCCGGGAGGCTGTACACTTTTTCCTTAGGAAATAAGACGAAGAAGTTACCCTAATTTCCCAGGAATTAACCTCAATGCCATTTAGTAGTATGCCAAAATAAGGTGTAAAAAGTTAGCTTTTCTGGGAAAGTTTAGTATATAATTATTATCAACTGAAAAATCCCCGTTAAGCCATAGATGGCGCTACTAGAATTAAAACCAAATGAATTATATTAAGCCTTAACCTTCAAAAGGCGCGTATATAATTTTTTTTCCAGCTGTCGGATCATTAGTTTGTGAATTATATAATTTTGAGTGAAGCAACTTTTGTTATTGTGACAAAAATGGATAAAAAGGAGTTCACGTGTTGATAAAATACTGCTTTTTCTAAGGGCAAACAAGTTGAAACAAACAATTGATGCGTTGATGACGAGTTCCCGGACACTGCCTCTGTAGATCAAACATCAAGAATTGGTATACTAAGTTTCGACGTGGCGAAATGAGCACCGAACACGATGATCGCAGTGGACACCTAAAAGGGGTTGCTACCGATGAAAATATCAAAAAAGTCCACAAAGTAATATTGGATGACCGTAAGTTAAGTTAAGTTGTTCGAGATAGCAGGTTCTCTAAAGCTATTAACTTAACGTGTACATCACGAAAGTTGTTCAGTCGCGAATGTTTGGTTATGAGAAACGAGTTTATGGTTCGAAGTAGTGGAGATATTTAAGTATAGGTAGATGGATAGGAGTGCAAGTCTATTGTTATTTCTCAATTAGCATCAGCTGTGCCATTTTGGTGTACTAGACGTAGACCTTTTTGTGATTGCTATCACATTTCACATTCCCTTTCAAACCATTTTGTGGTTTGATGAAGCTACTAATATCCGATATGCTTTTTATAAACATTCATTCAAGGTTTGATGCTTGATGGCTTCCAAGTGTCCTGTGTCGGATCTGTGATAAGGCTGGGCATTCACAGAGAAAGTGGAAAAGTGTCCTCGACCTATTTAATAAGTCGTTAGTTCTTTTCTTTTGATATATTGACCATATCTGCTTAGTTATATTGCATTTCGTTATATTTGTTCATCTGTTAATTGCTAATTGTTGAAATTGTACATTGAGCTCTCTCCTGATCGATCCTAGCGGGCTTGGTATCAACTCTGCCTCGGATTTGTTTAGGAAAGCTCCTGCCTTTGCCAATTCGTCTGCTTTTTCATTGTCGAAAATGTTTCTGTGGCCGGGAATCCAGATCAACTCTAGGTGGAGCTTGTCTTCTAGTGAGTGTATTAAACCCGAGTTTTCCATTATTTCACTTTGAAGTCCAATTGACAGTCATCCGAGTAGACTGCACGCGATGAACCCACACCGAAGCGTAGAAAAACGCAATTGTCGACTATTAGTACATAGCGTTAATGGACCATTTGATGGACGAAATCGCCGAAATATGGCCGCAGAAGGCAACATTTTTGAAATAAATATGTGCGAATGGTTTGACTAAAATAAAAATAAAACTACATACTCTTTGGTGCAAATTATGAAATCCATAAAAATACATATTTATTTATGTAATATATGAAAATTAACACAATCAAAAAATTCGTTTCCACCTTAAAGCGGAAAAGAGCAAATTGAATTTAAATACAACTGAAATGTTGTCGAATTTCCCAAACAATTTGTATTTCTCACCATCTCCACGTAACACACCATTATACCCAAGACATGAGCAAGCTGGCGAAGATGATTAATGTACATAGATATAATTTCACTTGTAGATTTAAGGAAGCTCAACAATGTTGGGAATTCGAAAATAAGACAAAGCTCTTTAACGTAAAACTTTCAAGTTTAAACCAAAAACAAATTCATAAATGCATTTTCCAGCATTGTGTTTTCAGCATTAATTCATGGATCTACACAAATGGCTTAACAAAATAACACCGAACGGAAAATTGACAACAAAAAAACAATAAAAATAAAATTAAAAATTAAAATTAAATAAAAACTGCACTGCAATTTCCTGGTGAAGAATTCGGCGAGAAAACAAAAACAACAACAGTAGCCAAGCCATGCAAATTTACTTTTAGTAATATGCGACGGCGATGACTGAGGCGAAATGAACAAAAGACACGGCAAAAATGCATAATTGTCATCTGTTGGCGGCAACAACAACTCGCGCAGCGGCAAATGAAGATAGGAATTACCAAAAAATTGCTTGATTTTTCTTATTTCTGCAACGACGGCTGTCGTCCCGACTCGCGCATTGGCAGACTGCTGCTACTGTTGTTGCTGTAATAGTGGCTGTTGTTGCCGCCGGCAATTTATTTTACGACGCGTTTGCATTGTAAGACATTTATTTGATTTTTTTCGCCAGCGTTTTGCTGCTGCTGTTGTTGCTGTTGTTTACTTTTACGACGGAAATTGAACACAGCGCACAGGTGTGAATTATTAACCCTCCGACCTTGACAGTGAGTACATAAGTTTCGTTAAAGCAACGTGTGAGTGTGTGTGTGTGTGGCACTGAGCTCGTTACTGAGTCTCGGTACTATGGAAAGTTGTAGACTACAGAAGTGAGGTCGGAAGAGTGTTGAGTTGGCCGCAGTGAACTGTGTCTCTTCTTTCTCCTTTGTAGCTTCAAGCTGCCACTTGTTGCCGTCTGATAAATTGGATTTTTAACGCTTCGTTTATTCTGCGTCACGAAAGCTATTTTGTTTTTGTTAGACTTTATTAATATTTATGGCTTTAAAATAATAATTCTCTAGTATATGGCAATATGCAAATATTTTCAAGTTTCGTTGAGCTGACATTTGCTGGACAGAAACTAATCATAGAATGCAAATATCAAAAGTAACAGAGTCATCAGGCTACATTAGCCATCTGACCTAAACCAGATTATGTTGTTTCTATTTCTTCTTTTTTATTGGCGTAGACAACGCTTACGCGGTTATAACCGAGTTTACAAAAGCGCGCAAGTCGTTTTTCCATTACGCTGTTTGGCGCCAAATGAAGATTCCAACTGTATCCAGGTCTCTGCTTCCCCAACGGCTACTGCGTCAGAGCCGGATGGTTTTCCTTCATTCGGACGACATAACCTACCCAGCGTAACGCTGTTTCTGACTTCGCTGAACTATGTTAATGTCGACAGTTCATATCTCATACGGCTCATGGTTCCATTGAATGCGATATTCGCCGTGGCCAACGCGCAAAGGACCATAAATCTATCGTATAATCTTTCTCTCGAAAACTCGTAACGTCGACTCATCAGTTGTTGTAATCGTCCATGCCTCTGCACTGTTTAGTAGGACGGGGATGATGAGTAACTTGTAGAATTTGGTCATTGTACGTCGAGAGAGGACTTTACTTCTAAATTGCCTACTCAGTTCGAAGTAGCACCTGTTGGCAAGAGTTATTCTGCGTTGAATTTCGAGGCTGACGTTGTTGTTGGCGTTAATGCTGGTTCCATAGACGAAATTATCAGACTCAATTGCTTCACTTCCTTATCCAGTTTGTAAAAAGCAGAACTAAAGACGCAAATGTTGAGGCCGATGATATCAATATCATCGGCGTACGCCAGCAGCTGTACACTCTTATAGAAGATAGCACCTTCTCGATTAAGCTCTGCAGCTTGAATTATTTTCTTCAGAAGTAGATTGAAGAAGGCGCATGATAGGGAGTCGCCTTGTCTGAAACCTCGTTCGGTATCGAACGGCTCGGAGAGGTCCTTCTCGATCCTAACGGAGCTTTCGGTGTTGCTCAACGTCAGTTTACACAACCATATTAGTTTTGCGGGGATACCGAATTCAGACATAGCGGCATAAAGTCAGATCCTTTACGTGCTGTCAAAAGCAGCTTTGAAATCGACGAAAATGTGACATGTGTCGAATATCTTCTCATGGGTCTTTTCCAAGATTTGGCGCATGGTGAATATCTGGTCAGTTGATAAGGTCCAATCAGTTTGTTGACGGTGGGCTTTAAACTTTCACACAATACGCTCGATACAACCTTATATGCGATGTTGAGGAATCTAATCCCACGGTAGTTGGCGCAGATGGTGGGGTCTCCCTTTTTGTGGATTGGGCAGAGCACATTTAAATTCCAATCGGGCATGCCTTCGTCCGACCATAATCTACAAAGAAGCTGATGCATGCTCCTTATCAGTTCTTCGCCGCCGTGTTTGGATAGCTCGGCCGGCAATCCGTCGGCGCCCGCCGCTTGTTGTTCTTCAGGCGGGTAATTGCTATTCGAACTACTTCATGTTCGGGCAATGGAACATCCGCTCCATCGTCATTTGAAATTTAGAAATCGGGTTCATCTGGTGCTATGCTTTCGCTGCCATTCAGCAAGTTGGAGAAGTCTCCCCTCCACAACTTCAGCATTTTCTGGACATTAGTCAATAGATCACTACCCGCTACCACGAAGTGAAAATGATGATGTTATACAATTGTGAACCTTTCAAATTTTTATTTTAATAGTTAAAGTTATTATCGCACAATTCCCACGCATGTCATTTACTTCGAAGCACGTTTCTTTATTTAATATTTAGTAGCAACACAGTTAAGCTAGTATTTTCCGCTAACTTGATAGAAAAATTTAACGTGACGTTTAATAAAATATAAAATCTATATAAATAAGCTTGAGAATATTTTTAATCTTTTACTGTCGCAATGCTAAGATAAAATCATGATTTTTGCAACCTTCAAATGATATTTGCGACATAAAGAGTTAATTAAATTTGAAAATGAAACCTTGGAAAAAGAATCATTTTATGCATTTGTTTTTGTAAGCCCTTATTGGTAAACATGACTAACTTCATTAGATGTATTAGTACTTAGTTGAAGTATACCTCATAATTAAAATAGTTAATAAAATTATGTCGAAAATATGATGATCGACAAAGTAATTATTTTCATTAAAGATTATGGTATTAAAAGTTTAATGAGATTTCGCTTTGCAATTGAATAGTAGTAAATGTCTTAGTCAATTAACAATTTTTGCTCTTCACAATTCGAGCACGCAATTTTATTTTTTAGTTTCACTGCAAGAGTTTAGGTATAATGGGTTTAATTAACAAACAATTTACTCATCCATTGAGTCGACTTACTTATTAGACTTTTTTAGTGATATTATCAGAGCTTCTCCAAGACGAAAACAATTTCAGCTTCAATTTTGTGGTCATCAGTTTAACTTAATTACTTTAACAGCAAGAAGAAGCGTATACAAACCTAATTATACCGTTAATCAATATACAAAATGTGTTCCAAAGTAAACAGGACTTTAAAAAAAAAGAGCAGAAAAAATAGTTTTTTCGGCAAAGTCAATTTATTTTATTAAAAATAGTCTCCTTCTGCTTCAATACAACTTTTTGCACGGTCCAAAAGCATGTCGAACGAGTGTTTTATCTCATTAGTCGGTATGGCCGCCAGTATACCGGTGCAAGCCTGTTGAATGGCCTCTACGTCTTTATAACACTTTCCTTTCATGAGCAAAGGCATTTTTCCGAAAAGGAAGAAGCCGCAGGGTGCCATAGCAGGTGAATATGGGGAGTGGTTAATGGTTGAAATGTGATTTTTGGTCAAATTGACCTCTTTAATGAAGTCCTTCGAATGTTGGATTCTGACCAATTTTTGGTCGTCAGTCAATTTGTGCGGAACAAACCGTGCATACACCTTTCGTAAGCCCAAATGTTCGGTCAAAATGCGATAAATCGATGTTTAGAAGATGTTCAATTCCATTTCCACGAATTCAATGATGATTTCGGCTGATTTTTGATGAATTTACGCACAGTTTCGATGGAATTTCTGATGATCACGGATTTTAATTGGCCCACATGTTGATTGTTATTTATGTCCTCTCGACCACTTTGAAAACGTTGAAACCACTCGTGCACTCTGCTACGGGATAGACAATCATCGCCATAAACTTGCTTCAGCAATTGAAACGTTTCGGTAAAAGTTTTACCAATTTTGAAAGAAAATTTAATGTAGGCTCTTTGTTCGAAGCTCATTTTCGCACCAATAACACGAACATACTGACACTTAGAACGTAATAACTTCACTTCCAATCAATGAAATGTCATTAAATTCTCACTGGACAATCGATAAAGATAGCAGATTCTAACGCACCATTCGACATATAGATGGCGCCACCAGGGGGCGCTAGATTCAAAAAGTCCTGTTTACTTTGGAGCTCACCTTGTAGTAAATACCTATGTAATCTCTTAATATAGTTAATATTAATTTTCAGCTGACGATTTATTGTAGGGATGATAAGTTTGACAAAGTTATGAAATAGTGGTCCATCCAAAAAGAACTCCGAGGTCTCTAATCGTTTCATTACGGGGCTTTATTTGACGAAAGCGGAGGAAAAATGGGAAGACGATTGAGCTTCAATATTGTTTTGTAACTATTTTCCAGTTTTTTCGTCATATTGATAATTGATGAGCCCGTTTCATTTGAATTTCTCACAAAGAATAGTGCTTTGGCAAAGTTGTAATTTTTGTTATGTGCTCCAGTAAAGATAGGGGACCTAAATCGATCACATAGGTAATATATATACATCCATAGTTGTATATTGCTTGAAGTGATTGACGCCGCGAGATAAATTTATCCCGCAATATACATACCACTTATCAAGATAAATCGATCAATAAGTTCATTAAGTAATCCACTTAATTTACACCTCTTCGGTGCGTACCAACGGCATTGTGCCAACTTACATATACAAAAGTGCCTATCTGCGCCGCCGCACACGCGTGGCATCGCCTGTAAGATATATTGCCGGCAGTAAATCTTACGCATAATGCGCCCACTCCCCACACATATTGACCATATTTCATCCACTATTTTGCATTTCGTGCATAAATCAATAAAAACTAATTGATAAATATCACTACGAGCAGGCGGGAAGACCAAAGCGAAATGTGGCCAAATGAAATGCAACGACCCCCGCCACAGACATGCGCACAGCGCTGCGCCGGCAAAAGGAGGCGGCTGGCTAAAGTTTATCGCATCCTTCAAACAATTTGAATGCATTTGCATAACATAAATCACCTTTTACTACTTTACGCCTGTGTCTATCGGCGGCCTATCCGCTGTGCGCGTATATGTGGCGCAGCGGCAGAAGAAAACTAGTGTAGCGTGCTCGATGCCGATGGTTGTGGCAAGTGCGAGTGCCAGTGCGCCTGCGTGGATTGGCGCGTTTTTACGCGCGGCCACAGTGATTTTATCGCGTTGGGATAACTGTTAGCAGGCACATAAACTCACACAGGCACACGCACACCGCAACCGCACCGCGTTGCGGCAAATTTCAAAGCAGCCAATGGCAATCGGCAAAGCGCCGGAGATGGCTCGCCGAAATGGCCGTGTTAGACTGGACCGTTTATAATTCTGCAGCCGCCTGGTCTGCGGCGGCACCAACCAACAAGCGCTTAAGTGGCCGCTGAGTCTCACTAATACAATTCCAACACAACGTTGATCATTGTAACGACTGCGTTCGCGCCACCTCATTGCGCCTGTGTCCGCTCACAGCGTAGACTCGCCTTCGTTTAGTGGTGCGTATCGCTGCTATGCTGCGCGCCGTGGGGTTGTGGCGCAGGCGCATGATTTGCATAATCACCACCAAGGTGATAAATCAAATTTAATGCAGTTTTTCTTTAAGGCTTTCTGCCGCGCGCGCACACATACACTCACTCGTACATACTTTTCTACTGCACGCTGCTCTACTTGCCTGGTTGCTCTCTGCGGCTTCACACTCTACCCGCGTTTGCGCGCTGCATATTAATGCGCGACGCTGGCACACAAATCAAATCCCAACATCGCGATAAGACGATAACGCGATAACCGATAAGCGTTGCTCATTTGCGCATCGTCCAATCAAATGCGAAATAAATAAAATTTTTGCATAATCCGCATTTTTTGTGGTCGTGGCTTTGCACTAGCACTGGCTTGGCGGTGTCCTGGTTTATTTTGATATATTAATCAGCTAATCAACTGCATTAATGCGCTGAAATATGCATCTATTTAGTTATTTTCAGTGACAGTTCACGGCAGCGGGATATGCTCGTTAAGGTGGCGTTGCGACTAGATTAGATAAGTGATAACAATCACGTGGCGGAAAATATATGAAAAATGCATTACGAATGATTTATTTTTAGACTTAGAGAGAAACTAGAATCAACAAGAAAAAACGTTAACTTCGGCTGCACCGAAGCTAATATACCCTTCACAGGTGCATTTCTTTTAGTAACTATGTGTTCAGTTTGTATGGCAGCTATATGCTATAGTGAACCGATCTGAACAATTTTTCCGGAGATTACATTGTTACCTTAGAAAATAATCTATACCAAATTTGGTGAAGATACATTGTTAAATGTGAAAGTTTTCCAAACAAGCCTTTGATTCCGATCTTTCGATTTGTATGGCAGCTATATGCTATAGTGAGCCGATCTAAACAATTTCTTCGGAGATTACATTGCTGCTTTTTTTATTAAATTTAATTTAATTTTATTTAAACTTTTTGTAATTATATTTAATTTTGTTTATGAACACTCGATTTTGATTAATAAAATATAAATTTCTAAAATGTTTTGTATTAATAATTTTTTTAAGTAGTTTTTTAAATTCGAAAATTCTTCTTAATTAACTTTTGCTTGCACATGGAAAAAAATATTTTTTTTTGTAATACTTTTATTCTAAATATTTATATTTCTAATTATTATTTTTTTTAACACCGCTTTTTTAACAAAAAAATATTTGTTGCACCTTCAACTTATTTTTTTATATATATTTTTATTTCAAAAATTTTTGAAACATGCGTTTGGATAACTTATATCTTCCTTTGAATATTTTTCAAAATTTTTCGATTTTTTCCACATGTCTTGAAATAATGTTTTTATATAAATTTTAAATTTAAAAATCCGCTATGCATTTTTTTTTATAAATTACAAATTTCGAATATAATTTTATATCTTTTTCAAACATTTTCGCTTTTTCCACATATCTTGTTTACATTTCACAAATTTACAGCGATTTTTGGATTTTAGCATTTTGTTTTGGTTCAACACATTCATTTTCATTGCGGCCACTCAAAACTAGTAGCCGCGGTTGCAATCACTTTGAACGCCGCAGTTAAAAAATGAAACATAGTTATATGGAAAAAACCAGCAACAAAGATCATCAAGCTGTATGATCGAATCGTCGATAACCTCGGCGCGTTATTGAGCAACGTCCAAAAGTCGCAGCGGCTGCTTTACGGCCAAACAGTCGCTTAATCGTCGCTGACTATTTACTATGTTTATAATTATTGCCACCTTTGGCTATTTTCGTATATTATTGTCTTTTATCTAAAATTTTCTGGATATTTTGTTTACGCATATATTTATCGCAGCTATTTTTAGCCAACACGCACTGTTAACTGTAGCAAATAACATTTCAATTTCAAATTGCTTTCAAAAATTTGTATAAATTTGGCTTTTGCCCATATTATATAGATATATACACATATATATAAAAATTTAATGCAATTTTGAACTTCACACACCAATTTTCACAATTTGTAGTTGCACCAAATTATTTAAACCGCGTTTAGCCGCGTCTTCAACCGAACGCTTTAGTGGTCGTTACAATTCTGTTAACAACAGCGCCAAGCGTAGCTGTTGTTAGTCGTTGTGTAAGGCGAGCGTAAAGCCACCAAAGCACCGCAGCAACTGTCTGGCAGCAGTCCAGCCTGGGTGTCTGCGGCTGTGGTGTGTTTGGTAAGCGTGCAGTGACAGGCAGCCGAGGTGGTAGGTGCGCGCATGCGCCAACGTTTATGCGTAGCTGATGCAAGAAAGACAGCCGAGTTGCGAATTGAGATTTTTGCGTTTGTTTGCTTTTGCGCTTTTGCTTTTGCATTGTTTGGTTGGAAGTATACATTTTTATTTTACTGACTATTGTATTTTATAGAATCAATTATATGAATATTCAATTTTAAATGGGTACTACTGTTGTAGCTGTTTTAGTTTCATCCCAAATTAGGGTAAATTTCAAGCTTAGAAGTTTAAGGTTTCAGTACTTTAATTTGGCTTTAACTTTTTGGTAGCCTTTGATCTGAAATTTTGCTTACGTCCTTTCCTTCCCAAAAATATTTTCATTTTTTGGAACCACCAATGTCGGACGACTATAGCTGTCATACAAACTGAGCGATCAAAAACAAGTTCATTAAAGTAACCTTTTATAATTGTGAAGAATATTATAGCTTCGGTGCCGCTGAAGTTAACGTTATTTTTATATTATTTTTTATTATATGTATGTATGTATATATTTCTTGGCATTAACTTTTTTATGAAGTATCACATTTTTTGCTGACTTTATTGTTTACTTTTAGTAAATTATTTGTTTATGATTTAAAATTTATAACTTGGCCAAATTATTTAAATTTTTTTATTGTTTAGTAATTCTGATTCATTGCTTAATATTTAAGAATACTTAATTACTAATTAATTAGTTTTAATTACTATTAATTAGATCGGAATTAAAAAAATTAATATATTTTTTTATAATTTTTTTTCGAATTAATTTTATCCTTAATTTGCATATTTTTCTTGCCTTGCTTAAGTTTTTTTTATTTTAACTAAGTTATTTTCGATAATTAATTCATTATTAGTAAATTATTTGTATGACTTTAAACTTATAACTTAGCTAAAATTATATAAATTTTTGGTCGGAATTTATTAATTCTTTTTTATTGCATAAGAATGTAAAGAATATTTAATTACTAATTAATTAATTATAATTACTGTTTACTAATTAAAAAAAATTAATTTAATTAATTAATTTTAATTAATATTCATTTACTAATTTAAAAAAAATTAAGTCGATTTTTTTATAATTAATTTTTTCTCCATTTAATTATTTAATTTGGTTAGTTATTTATTTGAAATTTTAATTTCCATTAAGCAAAATTTTTTCTAATGAAACAGTAATTTTAATTACTATTAATTACTAATTTAAAACATTAATTTAATTAATTAATTTTAATTAATATTTAATTACTAGTTTAAAAAATTGTTTAAATTGATTTTTTGATATTTAATTTATAAAATTTGTTTTATTTAATTCTTTATTTAGTTTAATTATTTGAAATTTTAAAATTAATTAAGTAACATTTTTTCACTTAAAATTTAATTTATTTAGTATTTTCCCTTTTCTTAATAATAGTTGGTTTTAATTTTGTTTATATTTATCCTTTTATTATTGGTGTTTTATGTCGTTGATGTGACAACAGCCCTTATGATGCAGAAGGCATTTTCCACCCCCTCATCCGCGAAAACAAAATTTTTTATATTATTTTATTCAAAATTCTTTTTTTTATGCAAAGTTTGAATAAAATGTATTATTTATTTTTTTATTTTTATTTTTCATATTTACTTTTTTAATTTAATAATATGGAAGCACTTTCCACACCCTCATCCACAAAAGCAAAAAGCACTTTTTAAATTATTTTATGAAAATTTTAAATAAAATGTATTATTTATTTTTTTATTTTTATTTTACGTATTTACTTTTTTAATTTAATTTTATGTATCTTTTCTTTAAATTTAAATATGTAAAAACATATTTTGTTTCATCTAAAAAATTAAATTCCTTTGAGCTCACAAAGAAATGAAGTTTCGTTTTCAAAAATATTCTTTGTTTTGGTGAATTGTAACGCACAGCATCCGAACTGCCCACAATTCACCACGATGCATGCCCAACAGCAGCAGAAATACTCGCCAACAGTTAATTGCAGCCATTGAGTGCCAAAGTCAATCAAATGAAAATGAAACTATAAATGACCCAAAACAAAAGACATTCACTTTCAATTCGTGAACACTCAAATGAAAACAAAGTTTCACTCAATATTTGTACTCAGTCAGCACGCTCTATAACTCATTTAATTATATGCTCAGCTTCAGCGCTGAGCAGTTCGAGTCAATTGCTTATGCTTTTGTAAAAAGTGAGAGCATAATGCAACTTACTTCTCTATTTTGGTGCCGAAAGCAAAAAAAATGCTTTACTTTTTCTTTTTGTTTGTTGTTTTATTCATTTATTACATTTTTGTTTTGATATTTGCACTCAGTTAGTGAGTTGGTAGGCGTGTTGCTTTATTTGCGGCGAATTCGTCGTAATCTTTTTGTGTGTTTGATGTGGTTTAACTGGTTGCTTTTTTAACTTATTTCCTTTTTACTATAAAGTTTTTGCGGCGAATTGCAAGACAACTTATGAATGAATGCTTAGTGTTTTAGCTTTGTTGTTGTTTTCTAATTGGAAACCTGTTTATCTCTTGTATAATACTCGTATTAATACTATATTTTTATTGAGTTACTAATAAAGTAATTATAATCTTATTATAATTTCAGTTTCTCACAAAGGTTTTCTGGTAGAAAGTTGAAAGCTTTTATTTCTGTGAAGAAAATTAATTAAATTATGTGTTGTGTTTTAAAGAAACCAATTCTCAGCGCGAAATTAAGTTTGTTCTCGAATGTAAATTTTAGAATAGCATTCCCCGATTTCGGTGTTAAGATGGGTATGTTCGGAGAGGAGGTCCTCCAGATTAAAAAATATGTACATATATATATGTATGTATATATGTATATATGTATGTATAGTTCCGCTGGCTTATAGTTTTTGAGATATTTACATTTAAAGTTCAAAAAGTCAACCGTACATAGCCAATTTGACACCAAAATCGGGGAATGCTTTTCTAAATCCCAGCAATTCTCGGTTTGAGGAACGAAAATTTCAACAGATTCATTGTCTCACTAGGTATTAAATATAAGGGCGTCGTGATAGCATAGTCTTCCTTCGTTGATTACTGGGTCTGTCTAATTATCCTCAGAACTATGTATTTATTCTGCTTTCCCTCATTAAGTTGCTAACAATACGAGATCAAGAACGTTGAACAGCTGTTATTAGCCGCGGATATGCTTGATATAAGCCCACTATAGAGTAATTCGAGCAGCCAAGGATTGGTTTCGCACAACGTTTACTCTAGTGGATAATTGCGGGTGCCCTACCGTGCGCACCGAAGACGCTATTGCTGCTGTGAAGCAGAGTAGCGAAGAAAACGCGAATGAGTTCATCCACTGTTGCGCGCAAAACTTGTAGATTTTAAGAACTATCTTTTGGAAGGATTTTAGTTTGCGGGCTTGCAAAATCCAACTCGAGCCAGAATTGAAACCGAACGACCATCAAGCGCGTCGTACATTTAATGAATGGGTCCACTGTTTGGTGTGCTCTAGGGGCATAGAGAATAATTGGTCCATATTGCTTCAAAAATAAAACCGGCCATAATGTTACAGTCAGTGGGGAACGCTATAGAAATATAACTAATTTGAAGGAAGTTTATGTGGAAGACCTTTGGTTTTTAAACGAAAGCTCTACAATAGGGCCTCTCGGTTGGAATTAACTCGAACCAGCCGCGGTGAAAGCAGGATCGATGCGTAACAATTTTTCGTCAATTTCAAAGCTGCTTCCGATAGCACGAAGAGGAGTTGTCTTATGCAGCTATGTCTGAATTTGGTATCCCCACAAAACTATTAAAACAAGGTTTCAAACAAGGCGGCTTCCTATAGTGCGATTTCTTCAATCTACTCCTGCAGGAAATAATTCAAGCTACCGAACTGAATAGAGAAGGTACTATCTTCTACAAGAGTGTACAGCTGCTGGCGTACGTCGGTGATATTGATATCATTGGCCTCAATAACCGCGCCGTTAATTCTGCTTTCTCCAGACTGGATAAGGAAGCAAATGGGTCTAGTAGTGAACGAGGGTAAGACGAAATATCTCCTGTCATCAAAAAATAGTAGTCGCTCTCTCGACTTGGCTCCCACGTCACTGTTGACAGTCATAACTTCGAAGTCGTATATAACTTCGTCTACCTTGGAGCCAGTATAAACACCTCCAACAATGTCAGCCTGGAAATCTAACGCAGAATAACTTTTACCAACACGTTCTACTTCGAACTGAGCAGGCAATTGAGAAGTAAAGTCCTCACTCGACGAAAAAAAATGCTATAAGTCACTCATAATTCCTGTCCTGCTATGTAGTGCAGAGGCATGGACGATGACAACATTTGTAAGTCGTCGTTACGAGTTTTCAAAAGAAATGTTCTGCGAAAGATTTATGGTCGTTTGCGGATTGGCAACGGCGAATTTCGCATTCGACGGAATATCTTATCATCTGTGTGAGATATACGACGACATTGACATAGTTCGGCGTCATATCGTTCTTATGGATGAAGACCTTCTCTTCGTTGGAAAGACCAGGTGGAGAAGGAGCTGATGTTAGATGCAGCTACGTCTCAGCTGGTACCTGCCTTAAATCCAATTTTCGAAGACTCGCTCGAACATTTCGACTGGTAACTGGCAAATTACACGCGTGATGTTTTACTCCAAAGTCTGAATCGAAGTGGGATTGTCTGCATAGACTTTATACTTTACATATCCCCACAGGAGAAATTCTAACGGTGTGATATCACACGATCTTGGTGGCCAATCAACTAGCCCACAACGTAAAATCGTCTGCTCATCGAAGTGTTCTCTCAATAAATTCATTGATGGATGCGATGTGTGGGAATTGGCTCCGTCTTGTTGAAACCAAATGTCGCCGAGATCCCGAGCTTCAATTTCAGGCATCAAATAGTCCGTTAATCATGGCGCAATAACGGTCGTCATTAACGGTTACGTTCTCACCGGCATAGTTTTTGAAGAAACCAAAAACCACACCAAACCGTTGTATTTTCTGTATGAAATGGCAACTCTTGTATCTCTTCAGGTTGCTCTTCGTCACAAATGTGGTAATTTTTCTTGCTTACATACCCATCATCGTGATCTGTCAAAAAAAGGCTATTGAAAAAAGTACCTCGTTTTGGATCACCCGTTAAATACTTTTAAATGGCGTCTACTAATAACATATTTATCCTTTTTTCTAAAAGTATATTTTTTATTTCTTAACACTGTATTTTTTTCCAGCACTTTGTGCAATCACTCACTTATTTTATTGCGTAATCATTTCACTTTGCCTATATAATTGCCCAAATAACTATGCATGATTAATGGCATTAAGTAACAGTGTGTTTCATGTACTTATGTATGTATAGACCCAAATATTTATGTATGCTATGTACATACGAAGTAATGCATTTTGTATAAACGCTTTTTTGTAGACTTGCCGCGGTGACACTTTCCATTAGAAATGCATTTCATTTAAAGCATTATCGAGTGACATCTTAATCAATGAAGTTGCGAGTAAACAATATTTCCTGGTTCCATGCGCAGCCAACACCCACAGACGCCCATGAGGCAAACTATTAAAGGAGCGCCGAACACTAACACACACACAGCTTTGCTGGTGAGTACAGCTCTAATAATTTGTATACTCACGCAATTCAAAATCACACATAAACTTACATATATACATACATACATACATACCTGCGCGCATACACACATGTGTCGAGCGAAAATTGTTGCACGAACGCCGCATTTTCGCAATCAATCATTGACAAATTGGACAACAAAAACAAAAACTATTAACAAATAACGCATTTACCAACTGAGGAGAACAATAAAAACAATAATAGCACATATGTGCGAGTGCATGTAGTCGCATTTAAGCCAATCGCTTATCAGCCATAAGCCATCCGCCAGCAATGCAGCCAAAAACGTGCCACAAACAGCATGCAACATGTGACAACATGCAGCATGGTGCCAACAATTCAACCGTGCGATTTATTTTGCGCCCGTGCACTACCAAAATTTGCCGCTTACATATAGACGTGTATATAAATACATACGTTCAAACAAATCTATTTATTGGAGTAAAGCTTCGAATAGCAGGTGACTGACTGTAAGGGGTAGGCGAAGCCTATTAAAGGCAGCGTATAATAACAAGTAAAGCTCTGCAACTTTGTATATAAATCGATCGATTTATAGCCAATTCCTTAGCGTCGGCTGCCGCTCTTACTAAGCTCTTTTATTTATTTTCGCTGCTACTAAAGCTGCTTATGTTCGAGTCTGCTTGCCTGCGAGCCAGTTAAAGCCATCACTCCATTTCCCATCGATCGCCCGCTAAAGCCAACAATTATTCGCACACGATTTGCTCGCCGCGTTGTTGGTGTTTGTATGCGCACAGTTACAGTAGTGGCTGCATTAATGGGGCACAAGTGCAATATTAATATACATATATTCATCATTTTAGAGTAGAAAAAATACAAATTTGAGAATTGTAGCAACAAATTGATTATTCAATAAATTTTTCTAATTCAATTTTAGAAAAATTTAACTAAAATCTTCAAAAATTAGTGAGAACATAGAAGAGTTAATTTTTCTCATTATTGCGCAAAGAACTGTTTTTGGTTATTCCTTTCGACTATTGTCCGTTTGGCTCAATTACGTGGAAGGTTGGATTAATTATTTCAATACCTTCTTCTTCTTTATTGGCCTAGACACCGCTTACGTGATTATAGCTGAGTTTACAACAACGCGCCAGTCGTTCTTCCTTTTCGCTGTTTGGCGCCAATTGAAAATTCCAAGTCTAGATATGTCCCTCTCCACCTGGGCTTTTCAATGGAGTGGAGGTCTTCCCCTTCCTCTGCTTCCCCCAGCGGGTACTCCATCAAATACTTTCAGAGCTGGAGTGTTTTCATCTATTCAGACGACAGCGCAGCCGCTGTCTTTTAATTCACTGAACTATGTCAATGTATATCTCATACTGCTCATCGTTCCATCGAATACGGTATTCGCCGTGACCAATGCGCAAACGACCATAAATCTTCCGCAGAAGTTTTCTCTCGAAAACGCGTAACTCCGACTCATAACATGTAGTCATCGTCCATGCCTGTGCACCGAAGTAGCACCAAGTGGCAAGAGAAGAAGTCACATAATAGGGAGTGACCTTGTCTGAAACCTGGTTTAATATAGAACGGCTCGGAGATGTCCTTCCCTATCCTGACCGAACTTTTCATATTGCTCAACGTCAGTTTACACAACCGTATTAGTTTAGCGGGGATACCAAATTTAGACATAGCGGTATATAGGCAGCTCTTTTCCTTTCGTGCTGTTAAAAATAGCTATAAAATCAACGAAGTGGTGGTGTGTGGATCCTTTTTTCAAGGGTCCTTTCCAAGATTTGGCGCATGGTGAATATTTGGTCAGTTGTTGATTTTTCAGGGATAAATCCACACTTCTAAAGTCCAATCAGTTTGTTGACGCTGGGCTTTAATATTTCCTACAATACGCTCGACAGAACCTTATATACGATGTTGCAGAGGCTTTTCCTTCGGTAGTTGGCGCAGATTGTGGGGTCTCTCTTATAGCTTATGCATACTTCTTATCAGTTCTTCACCGCTGTATTTTAATAGCTTGGCTGGTAATCTATCGGCCCTCACCGCTTTGTTGTTCTTCAGGCGGGTAATTGCTATTCGAACTTCTTCATGGTCGGGCAATTGGACATATGCTCCTTCGTCATCGCTTGGGGAATCAGGTTCACCGTCTCATGGTGTTAAGTTTTCACTGCTTTTGAGCAGATGGGAGAAGTGTTCCCTCCATAATTTCAGTTTGGTCTGGGCATCAGTCACTAGATCACCTCTGGGGGTTCTACAAGAGTATGCTCCGGTCTTGAAATCTCCTGTTAGTCGCCGCATCTTTTCGTAGAATTTTCATGTATTACCTCTGTGGGCCAGCTTGTCAAGCTCTTCGTACTCAAGCATTTCGGTCTCTCTCCTTGTTTGTCTGTACATGCGTCTCCTTTCCCTCGATATCTATCCCATCCCCCAAGTGTCAATTGTAACGTTGCGAGGTAGGCAATCTGCTCCCTCTCCACTGCGTCAGGACACTCCATACCATACCAGTTTTTCTTTTGCCTTTTTCGAAAACCAATAGTTTCGTTTACAGCTGTACGTAAGAAGCTTGAAATGACGTCTCACAGTTCCCTTATACCAAGTTGCTGTAAGTCATCTCAGAGAGCTCTCCTTTGCTCTAACTTATATTGATATAGTATCTTTAGGTTGGTTCCGACTCAATCTGATTGATTTTGGCTTATGAAAGCAATATACGATAAAAACTATACGACACGATTATCGGCATCTACTTACCTGTTTCCTATATAAAAGTCGACCAAAACGACTTATATTAAACAACGCATCGTGACGACTAGTAGTATTTAGCAAGAGCGTAGCTTCGTCTCATTAGAAATATACGTTTCCTTGAACTTAGACTATATTAAGTTCGCCACGATATGTGTAATACCGACCCTGTAAATTATATACATATATAAATGATCAGCGTGACGAGCTGAGCCGATGTAGCAATATCTGCTTGTATCTACATGAGCTGACTTGAGATATCGACCTGAAATTTTGCATATAGCTATATATCTGAACGATCGGAATACAGTAATTGTATAGAAATCGTTTTTCATTTGACGAAACATCTCCAAGAAATTCGTCTAAGGCAAAAATAAAAACTGCAAAGAAATGATTCAGAACAGATAGAGCATAAAATAGGGCTGTCATACAAACTGAAAGATCGGTATCAAGAGATTGCATGGAAAATATTTTTTATTTGACAAAAATAGCTTTAGAAATTATCATAGCTTTGGTGCTGCCCAAATTGACGTTTTTCTTGTTTCTTTTGTTTTACTTTCAACCCCTTATTGTTGCCTTATTTTCCTGCCCACCACTGTGCGCAGATTTGTTGATCAGCGTTTGTTCATTGCTTTTTGCATTTGTGATTGTTTTGCGCGCGTGTTGCACCACAAATCTGAGCCGCTTTTGTTGTCATGCGCTAAGCCATCAATTTGGCAGCTAAGGAGGTTGCTGTTGCTGCTGCCGTAACAATTGCCAACGGCCGCCTGTTGTCGGTCCACAGCCAATCGACAGTCATTGCCCTAGTTATTTGTTTCTTTGGCTTTGGCTTTAGATTTGCGGTGTATTTTCTGCTTTATTTGTTTTTGTTTTGCTTCGCTCGCCTTTGATCGATTTGTGCCAACGAGATTTTGTTATATTGGCTTTCATTTATTGCTAATTGAATGATGATGATAAAATGTGAAAATTTAATAGCAAATTGTTGGTGAATTCATAGCTCCCTGATGCAAGTTAAATGTATTCATATGTACATACGTATATAATTGATAAGAAATTTCAAAATGAGTTTATTTACCAAACTGGAACTAGATATTATTGCAGAATGTTTGTACATAACATAGATGCATATGTATCTCCACATAGCAATTGCTTGAGTGGTTTCGTGGTATTCATCGATTTAATACAATTATACCTTTTATTATTTCCGACGCAAACGATCAATTTCATTAAGAATTGTATTTCATTAAATTGTCAGTTCTTTGAGTTGACCATACTTCGGATTCGGTAGAGGGCATTCCACCTAATGAACAAGCAGTCAGTTGTCTCCGAGCACGTGGAGCGTCAGGACAAACATTTTCGCGCGACGTGTTTCTGTGAGTGGCGCAAGCCGAAAATACAGCGCTCGTTGGAGCAGAGGTACGCGATTAAATTCTGTGTGAAACTCGGTCTGCGGCAGAGACGTTTGATATGATCAAGCAGGTTTACCCATATCTTGCTTTAACGAGAAGTGGTGTGTTTCGGTGGCACTAGACCTTTTTGGAGGCCGGAAAGAGGTCGCTGATCAATGAGCAAATCCAAAGTGAAAACGATGCTGATCAAAGGCATCGTCACCATGAATTTGTTCCTCCTGAACAAACCGCCAACGCCAAGTTTTACGTGTAAGTCCTCAAGAGACTCAAACGAAGGGTCGATCAGGTGCGACAAGGCATTGCAGCCAATTAGAAGTTGCACCACGATAACGCCCCGGCTCACACCGCCTACCTTGTGAACAACTAGTTAACCAAGGCCAGCATCCCAATGATTCTGCAGCCGCCTTACAGCAAAAGATGTTACCCCGCGGACTTTTTTTTTTTGTTTCCTTGCCTAAAAAGACCGATGAAAGGCAAGCATTTTGAGACGACAGAAGGGAACCAAGCAGCATGCACCTCGGGTATCAAGGCTGTTCTGGAGAATGTCTTCCGTGAATCCTTGCATCGACGCAGAAAGAGTCTATTTTGAAAGTTTTTAAAGAATTGCAACGATTAGTTCAATAAATTTTTTTTAATTGACTCAGTCCTAATACTTCCCGGACAAACCCTGTATGTATATAATCCGAACTGAGATTAGTATATTCGGTATATTGATGCTAAGGAAAGAGAATGAAAGATTTGAAAGTGGGCGTGGGTTGTTATCCAGCCTCATCCAAAATCACACTATTCGAAGATAATGTATGTATTTATAATATAATGAACTGAATGTCGTCAGATTTTTGTAAGTTATGAAATTACACAGTACCATATCTGTTGCACTGTTTTTAAGCTGCAGGCAGCTGTAGAAGGCCTGCACTATTATCCTTTCATTCTCTCTCTCCTTTTCATATATGTATATACAGGTAGTTGATGCAAGAACGAGAAACGTTAGTTTAGATTAGGTCGTAGGGCACCAAAGGTGATGCAAGATCTTGCTAGGCAGCTATGAACGTTGGCCCTTTGTGACTCCTAAAACTATGGATCACCAAGGCTTTATAGAAATACGAAGCACTCACGCACACTTGTTAAATTGGCTAATATTAATCCCAGCAAATTCATTAATTTTGCCAAAAGTTTGTCTATCGAGTGGTTTGAACTTCAGTCTGGCAACTGGCAAAAGCTCGATGGTTTGGAAGAAGGTGTGTAGATAATTTCACTTCGTCTTTCATACAGCTTTGGCAATTTGCGTTCGATAAGATCCCAGTAGGTAACCTCACCGTATGTGAGCCTATTGGATAGTGTCCAGTCAGAAATCCTACCACAGTAGCAAGTTCTGGCAGCTACATAAGTTTTGGTGGAAACTGATTATAAAGAACAAAACGGGTCCAAATATTTTAGAAACACTATTTCACTACAGTTTTAGTCCTACTATGCAAATAGAGTAAAAGCTTTTATTTTCATACCCTGAACATACCCGTTAGTTTACCAGCAAGTTTGTAATATCCAGAAGGAAGTCTCAGAGACTCTATGTAAGTATACATATATGATCATGTCCGTCTGTCTGCCCGTCTGTCTCTTTATCTGTATATACACTAGTCTAACAGTTTTTGAGATATCGATTTGAACTTTTAAAGTGTCAGAAAAATTTTTCATTTGACGAAATATCTTTACGAAATTTGGCATGAGTTACTGTCTAAGGCAGAGATGCAATCTCCGAAAAACATGGCCAGATCGATTAACCGTAGCATCTAGCTGCCATACAAACTGCCCAATCAATATCAAATTTTTTAAGGAATCCAACTAAATCAGGTATTACTTCAGAACCTCAAGTGGACCATTTACATCCAGAAAATGAAATTTAACCCGGATCAACCGATTCGATAAATTTTTCTTTCCTATATCCATACAATAGTTTCTATGTTCGCGTGAAGTTTGATCTCCATATGTCAATTAATGTGTGTTTGGCAGCTGTTTGTTCACAACAAGAAATATTTGCCTGGCGATTGAATCTTGAAAGTATACGACATTAGGAAACTCTTAATAATAATAAAAAATTAAATTTTCAAAAAAAATTTATTTAACTAACGAAACAATTTTCTGATAAATCAGCTAGTTTTTAAATGTTTTGCTTTTATTTTTATTATTTGTTAAATCATATGAGCTTGCACTTGAAAAACCATGCACATATATCTACCATATATGGCACAAGCAGTATTTATTACAATGGTGTGCAATTAGTAACGAGCCGTTCGATTGTAGACCGAACAAAACAATGGGAAATCAACGCCGAATGCTCAAGTGCCAACACAAACAAATTGATATTATGTGAAAACGGCGATATGGATTTCATTTTCCAACTCTTGTGATTAATTGCTGTGGGCGTAGACAACATCAGATAAGGCAACTCTAAACGCCATAAACAATAAATCATACAAAAAAGAACAAAAACAACAAACGACGATAAAAATCAAACACACAATTTCAAGTGGTGCAAAATGATTTGCTTGAAAGGCGCTCACTTTGTGGAAAATCTCACACAATTTTATATAATAATTCTGATTAAATATGTCTACGCCGAATTTTACGAAATATTTAAACAATTTCATTAATTTTCTTCTCTTAGATAACATTAGTAAATCAAAAAAACCGCGCATGCGCGAGATAAAGACTTTATGTGAATCTGTTAGCAGCGCTACCAGCTTCAGTGATCGTATATGTACGAGTACGTGTATCATAAATTATTAGTATCCACCATTGTTTTGCCATTTCTGGTGCGTATTCAAGCCATTCACTGCATTTTCGCAGCGTATCTAAAGTATTCAAAAAATAAACGGAAAATATATTATTTATAACACCCAAATGTGAAATTCACATTCCACATCATTTTTTATTGTTGATGTTATTGTGATTTCGATGTCATTTTTCCACTGTGCGTAGCGTTCGATTTTGTTGAACTGCTTATGTTACAAGAACATCTCAAAAGCAATCTCAAATAAACATGATGGACAAAAGCTGAGAAGGGATCTGAAAAAAAATGCCTTTAAACTGTTAAAATTAATATTATGTACTAATTAAAATACAAACAAAATCTTCTTTGGATTGTATAGAAGTATCACAGAGGAATACTATTTTTCATGCATTTTTGACTAAGATGGCCTTTAGTTCTTTCAATTCCTTGTTAAAATATGAAATAAACATTCCCTAAATATCTTTAAGAATGCTTCCGAGTTTAAAGAGTTATTAAGCCAAGTCAGGAACAGTAACACAGAGCCATCTTTGAAATCTTCTTTTAATTTCATTAGTATATTTTCCGAACTCGATATATAAATCTTGTGAACCAGAAAAAGTTACAGGACTGTTCGTAAATGATCGGAAAATCAGTCCAAATCAGACTAAAATTTATCGAAGCATTGTGATGATCCGCTTTGGCTGTTTAACAGTTTAAACTTAATACATATTCGTGTTAAGCGGGGAAATACAAGTGCATAAGATATGCTCCATTGTTTCCCTAGGGTCTTGCTCTAGACATTTCCTACAGTTTTCTCGATCTGTCATTCCTATCCTGCGGGCGTGTGTCGAGTGTCAATAGGAATTTTGTGTACTTCCGATCTACTGTCTTGCACATGACTTTTGCAGTTTGCACCCAGGTAGCTCGTTCCATCGCATTTTGATTTTCTTTACCATGCTTCTGTCGAGATCGTCATGTAGACAATGCATGTGTTTCCAAATGTTGATCTCTTTTTCGGATGTTAGCCGTAAACCATTCTTGGCAATCTCGTCCACTATTTCACTGCCTTTGTGGCCGGGCACCCAGTAGAAGTGAAGTTGCTTTCTTCTGCCCACACTTTCCCTTGCTGCCCTGCTTCCCAAGACACTTCTGGCCGATATGCAGTACGTGGTTACTGCCTGGTTGCTGCTTGGCTGTCTACGTAGATATTGACTCGAGAATTTCCTGCAAGTACATTGAGGCCAGCTCCGCGGCTATCGCAATATCAAAGACTTCAGCTTGAAATATACTCAGCTTGAATATACTGCGTTGCATTATACTTATCTAACTCTGGACAGTATATTCCCGCACCAACTCCGTCGTCCAGTTTAGAGCCATCCGTGTAGATGTTTAGAGTGTTGCGCGTAGCTAACATACCTTTACGCCTGCCATCTTTTCCTATATATGTTTACTTTGAACCCTCTTTCCTATTTGAAAAGTGGGATCTTGTAGTCGGTGTTTGAACTGATATCCCAGTCGGCTGCGTTCCTTTATTGACCTCCATGTTGAGTTTTTGATTCAGGGTTCTGTACCCTTAGCATTTTATATCAACCGCCAGAGGCCTTAGTAGCAATGGTCATTGTAATACCATTAACCTGCTTCTAAGGTTGCATATAAAGCAGTCTAACATAAGGGGATGATTG
The DNA here is from genome assembly GCF_016617805.1 of Bactrocera tryoni. Lineage (NCBI taxonomy): Eukaryota > Metazoa > Arthropoda > Insecta > Diptera > Tephritidae > Bactrocera > Bactrocera tryoni. Next base: position 25,709,986 of record NC_052501.1, read on the forward strand.
TTAAATTATGTCAGCCTTCGTTAGGAGCCGCCTGCCTGCAATGTAATAACTCTGACAGCAGCTGGCTTGAGAACATGACATTGCCGACCGAACCACTAAAAGTCAATTATTCTTTTATAATTCATGATGAAATATACATATAATATTGAAATATAAGATAAGCACCGCTTTGATTTTTACTGATCGGTTTCGATTTTCTCGGGATGAACAAAAATCCTCAGCATTTACGACGCAAAAGGTGAAAATTCTGAATGTAAAATAAAGAGCTTTGTTACCCAACATCTCTTTTGCGAACTGTACCCAACTTATTAATTTTGAATTCAGACAATTTTATACGAATATACGCTTCATAACCACAATATCAAAAAATCGATCATTCAAATATTTCACAGACTCTCAAAAGGTAATATGACAATTTTGGGAAAATGTTCATTCAAATTTTCATGGTACACCTTTCGTGTATGATATTTTTTATAAAACTCGATTATTAGTAATAGGTCTTTAGTTGTTTGATTGATTTCTTTCCACAAATCATTCTTTTGAGACTTGAAAACAGGAAAGCGTGAGGTTGGGATCAGATCCGAAGAAAACGATAAATTACAAAGCCTAATTCATTGATTCTTACGCACTTTGTACAGATCTTGCGCATATTCAAGTGGTTGCTTTGATATTTGTAAAGTAGGCGCTATCTCGATATAGGTGTAATACGAAATGACCGATCCAACTCAAGTCCTTAATGGAAAACTTTTATATTTCGCCACCTAAAATGCAAATAACTTATCATCAAAAAACTCGAAATTATGTTTTTTATTGCTTATGATTCACTACATCATATTACACATACATACATAGGTAGCATAAAATTTTCAGCTTATATAACCACAACTCAAAATTTGTTTCTATGAGTGGTTTCAATTATACCGTTTTCCCATCGCCTGTAAATCTTTGAAAAGTGAAGTTAAGTTATTTTTAATTGATGTGATGTTAGAGCCTGTTACCTACTAATTTTGGGTTGCTAAAACCGAAAATGATTGCGAAATATTCTAACACGAAGGATTTTTTGTATTGTAAACAAGAGGAATAGAGGTCCCAACACTTTTAATAAAATGACAAAACTAGCTGTACCTGATGAATATTTTTTAACTCAAATTTGTAATCAAGAAAGCTCAAAGTTACCACAGACCTCCAAGCACATCCGTCGCAAGTTTTTCTTTCAGCTTTGTTGAATAGTGTTATTATTTAAGGCATTGCCACAATGATACAATTTTGTAAAGAGTGATCCATTTTGAAGTTCCATATTTTTTTTATAGAAAAAATACAAAAACCAAATGTGGCTGAAATCACGAGCTTCAATTTCAGGCATCAAATAGTTGGTTATCATGGCGCGATAACGTACGCCATTGATGGTTAGGTTCTCACCGGCATCATTTTGAAGAGATATTGACCGATGATTACACAGGGCCACATACCACACTAAACCGCTTTTTTTAAATGACAGCTCTTGAAACTCTTCAGGTTGCTCTTACTCTAAATGCCGTAATTTTGCTTGTTTACATATCTTTTGAGCCAGAAATAGGCCTCATCGCTGAAATTTGGCTCGAAAACGTCAGATCTTCTTGGAACTTTTTAAGAGCTCATAGAGCGAAGCTACCTCGATTTGGAAGGTCGAGCAGATTCAATTCCTGCACAAACTGTATTTGTACGCATTCAATTTGAGATCTCGAAGTAAAATGCGCCAAGTCGTTCCATACGTCAGTCTCAGCTACGGCTGCTATACTTGTATTGTATTTGCGGAGTAGACTTCCGGCATTTAGACTACCGAAAACTTACAGATTTTCTTAGAAAGGCGTGTACAATATCAATAAAAAAACAGTTATATGTAGTTACAGTTATTTCTTCTTAATAGTTAACTTCTCCTCAAGCTTTGTATATTTATTTCTTTTCTGAACATACTTACTTTTTTGTTTTCGTTTTCCTTTTCTCTTTCATTTTTATTTTTATTTAAATTTTTTTTCTTTATTTTTTTGTTTTGTTTGTCTTTAGTAAATATGTGTAACTGCGGTTCCCATCATTTGCACGCAGCTAAAATAAGTTTCCCAATTTTCACTTACCATTCATTTCTCATAAATTGTTATTGTGTATTTCAAATATTCGACAAAGGTAGCTTACTAACATGAGTTGATTATCTGCGAATGTGAATTAAGCATTATTCACAATTCTGGAATAACAGCAGTAAATTATCAAGCAGAAATACGCAACTATATAAATATCTCAGCGCAAGCAACGTTGGTACACACAAACACACCTGTCTACTTGTGGCATGATGTTGCAGTTGTTGCATTTTTTATTATTGTTGTTGGTTTTTATTTTTAATTTTCCGCTAAGAGCTCTTTAATTTTGTTTTATCGCTTTTAAACGCTTCAGTTTTTTCTTAGCTATTACATATGAACATGTCTACATACTTATTTATATACATATATACATTAGTTGTGGTTTGCCAGCGTCTTAATTGTGTTTTATTGCTTCTCACAATGTTTTATTTATTTCTTATATGAACAATTTGTTGATGAAGCCGTCACTGTCATTATACACCTGCGTACAATTTTATGTATTCATTTCAGTTGCTCACATACCCATTTATACATATATAGGTTATGTTTATACAATCATACGAAATTATGTTTTGCCACCTATCGAATACTCACACAAAAATCTAAACTGTTGCTGGCAACAAATCACAACATACATCTATGTATCTGTGTATATGTTTGTACGACTACGACTGTTTGTATTTTTGTCCATATTTGGATGTTTATAATGTGGCATCGCTTATTTCACGCCACTCGTAAAATTATTTTATGCGATTTTTTGCTAGTTTGTTAGGCGATGAAGATAAGTGTAATTGTTTCTGAGATATTTGGTTGTTTATTTTCTTTTAATAAGGAAGAAAGAAAAGATGGCTTTTTTCATTTTGTTTTATAGCCTACATTTCCACTCTTCCTCTTCCGAAATGTGTTTTTCCTACTTTGATTTCTACGCCCATATCCCACGATTTTTTTATAAAAAGGATTTTTTTTGGCATTTGAGATGGTTAGGTTAGCCTAGGTTCGATGGCTGATCTAAAGAGATCACACGTGGACAGCTATAAGTAGTACGTTGGGAAGCCATAGAAAGGAAGACCTCCTGTGTTCGAACTTATAAATTAGCAAAACGCTTAGTGGCTAATAAAAATTTGCACGTGCGTTTTATTTCCACTCCCGCCAGTTCGGTGGGATGTCTGAAGTTATGCGCTCCCAAGTGTTTAAGTCTTTACCTCCCAAACGCGGAACTGTACACCGGAGCAGTAAATCTACTGCTACCTCAATGGCTGCACCCTCTGCTTGTAATACACTGCAATAGTCAGAAAGTCTGAAATTGGAGTTGTTGTCATCCCATCAAACTCAGGTGTCAGAATGCCGCAACCACCAAAATCCTATAGAGCTAGTCCTACGCATAATCCAATTTCAAAGCTAAAACCGTCCAGGAGTTGAAAGACGTGAAGGCGGTATATCATTTAGCGTTACGCAGGCTGCACTAACTTGGAGGCGATCTGCACAGCAAGAATAGATGACGATGCCCTTTTGCACTTCTGAAGAAAAAAGAATACATCATATTGCCTTTTTCGTTGGAACAGTTGTCCCCTTCTTCCGAGCAGATTTGTCTGGTGAAGTTCATTTTACCCCTTTGGTTGCTGTTGTATACCACTGAATTTATGTTTTAAGCAACTGCCATACAACGGCACAGACATAACTTCTATTGCGCTTCAGAAACACTAAAGTGGTGTAACAATTGCCCTTCCCTTTGCTCTACCCATCCCGTCCACAGATTTCTCTATCCCATAATTTGCTGAAGGAAGTGACCCACACAGTTTTTGAGATGCCAACTCAGCTATATCACCCAACTTCAATCTGCGGCCGGCCAATAAATGATTATCGCTTTTTTTCTCGTTAACAACGGTGACAGTCGTTTTCGGGGATCCTGAGTGTGGCTCAACATGATACTTTTAGCTTATTGGTAAAAACAAAGAACCAAATATTTTATTTTTCGCAAGATGCTCTGTAAAATTTATTCTTAGTCATCTCTAAAAGAGCATCTGCGAGTATGAGATCTTATACGTAAGTGTAATGAGAAGGTCCTCCCCCTTGCAGTTTTCTATTTTGTTTTCTTGTTAGCAGTTACAGAAATTTACTTTTTTTACCCACCCTAATGGAAAATTTCATGTATTTAGTTCAGCGCATTAGCGATCCATTATCGTAAACCGTTAATATTCAGAAGAGTTAAATTCATAACTGATAAATAAACACATGAAACATTCTGAAATTAAAGTTTCCAACACATAACCATCCCTCTCTCATTTTACACCTGAGTACAGTCATTTCATCAACCCACATCAAAAATTCATTGAACTGTTAAAATTTTGATTTTCGGGAAATAGATGCATGCCACAGTGACACTAAGCATGCTTACATAATAAATTATATTTCCTACAGAAAACTACTCTCACTTTCAACTTCACATTTAGTAGCGAACTAATAAAAAATTGGGTGATTTGTCGGCGAACAAAACAAACGGCTAAGTCTTAGCTATGAACATATTTATTTAAATGCCTATTAATATGTCACTATGTCACATTTATTGCATAATCATATAGCAAGTAATTGCATGGAAACAAATACTGGCATTTATATTTTAATTATGTCGGTTTTTCTGCATGCAATGTTCGACATTTTTGCACCCGAAACACATCAAGCACAAGGCGACTCCTTTTAAAATGTTTGCTTTCAAAAACAAAATGAATATGTAATAAATAAGGACTTACTACATTCGGACGGAAACCCAATGAAAGTATTGAAAATTAAACAAAAAAAACTTCCTCATTATTACAAACTGCACCTATTATTTCACACAAAGATCAATCGCCTTTCTCCCGTCAGTTTGGTGGGTTGTCTGAAAATATGCGCTGCCAAGTGTTTAAGTCTGACCTCCTAAACGAGGGACAGTCAAGAAGGAAGTGTTAAGTTGTTAGCACCTCATCTTCTTCTATACAGCTTCTGCAGATGGCGCCTGTTAAGATTCCCAATCTTGCAGCATGGATGCCAGTAAGGCAATGGTCTGTTAAAAGTCCCACAATTTCCTGAGGGCAAAAAGATCACTTTATCTCTTGCGATCGATTTTGGGCCAAAAGCCTTTTTCGAAAGCGCATGTACCAATGGTGACCCAGCGCTGGCCAAGGTTCGCGAAGCCAAGCTATCTAGTAGCAGAATACAAGAGGATACAGGAGCAACGACACGCTCCCATTCTACCGATAGCGGTTCTAGGGTACCTTTCCTTTCTGGTTCATCACCTTTGCAATTTCCTGCGATTGCACTATGGACTGACACCCATACCAGTCCTATCACAAAGATTCGAGGCTAGGAACTTTTTGACCAACCCTGAAGCCACTATTAATGAGTTCAAGGCTAGTCTCGCCGCTCTGCTATCTTAGTGAATGTTCACTTCTCTGAAGGAGGCTGCACTCCGGAGCAGTAGATCTGCTTCTATCTTCATGGCTGCAACCTCGGCATGGAAGTCACTGTAGTAGTCAGGAAGTCTGAACCTGCAGTTGATAGAGAGCTCCTGACAGCAAACCCTCTCAAACAACCTTCCCCCCAAGCTTTGACCCATCCTCAAAAAAGCTCATTGCCCTTCTCCTCCAACGGCTTTTTTTCCACCCACAACTCCCTCATCTGTATATGAGCAAAAACGGAGCCTCTAGAGTTCGGTTGGGCGACTCCATGGTCCAAGTGATCTGGCATAAAGTCAAAGGGTGTGAGGATACCCGAGTGTTCAGATAAGTGTTCTTTTAAGAACCCAGATTCTCTGAGTCTGCTAGTGACTTTCGCAGCCATACACCTTTCGACGATGTCTATGGCCAACATGTGCAAGATGGCGTTAAGTGACTTGGTTGGCGTGGACTTTAGTGCACCACACAGACTCCGTAAAACATATTGGGCTTGACGATGGTGTCGTAGAGCCAGAAGATCACGTTCTGTGAGAGATCCCACCTTTTGCCAATGGCTTCTCTACCGCAGAATAAGGCAATCGATGCCTTTTTTGTTCCCTCTGCGATATTTTGCTTGCATGAAGGCTTTCTATCCAGGATGAGCCCAAGATATTTCACCGTATCCGCAGACGGATGTCGTAAACGGAACTTTTCTTTAGCTATAAGTGCTATATCGTCTGTCTATTGACAACAACCATTTCCACGTTGTCCACATTATACTCGGGTATAATAATATTTTGTACTGTCTCGTTTGTCATTGTCGCATTGTCATAGCTCTGTGCTCGTATTCCGCCGGTGACGTTGGCAAAAAACAATGAGTGTCCGACAATAATTGGCGCAAACTGTTGCCGCAATCACATACGAAGCGGCAGACAAACGCATTTATACTTTAATAATTGAATTGTAGCAGCAAAAATAATTGTAAAAAGTGTGCAAAGGAAAACAATAAATAAACGAAGAAATCAAATAAAATAAAATAAAATAGAAAAGTGCGCAGCAAAAAAGTGGCAATAACAAGTGGCTGTTGTTGCCAACGCTGCAGCGTGGACACAAATCAATTAAAACTAAGAGCATACAACGCTGACAGCAATAAGCGTACAAACTCGCAACAACAACAACAGCGACAACAATATACAGAGACATTTCGTCAGGCTGCAACAATATGAGGCGCTGAGAAAAAAGTTGCAGGACAAAGCAGCAACTGGACTTTCAAATTCAATTTTGACTGCCGCTAAGTGACAATGTGCAAAAAACAACAACAACTTTGCGCATATGCAAGTAGCAACAGCAAACTGTTCGCTGCTTGTTGCTTGCTGCTTTTGCTGTGACAACAAGTCAAGTTAAGTTGCTGCAAGCGCTATTGCCAGCACCAGCTGCCGACCAGAAGGTGAAAAGTGGCCAAAAAAATTGTGTTGCACCGTTCTGCTGGGCAATATATTGATGATGGCGCAGCTGGCTGGTGACAGGACAGCAAACAAATATCCACAGGTATATGCAACTATATGGCTTACTTGTTTGCAGCTGACGCATAATAATGTTGCGTCTGCATGTGTGTGTGAATGTGAGGTTTCCTTCATGTGTGTGTTTGTTTGAGCCCCGACATGCCTTCACATGAGGTAGGCTACAATTTCAAACGCTTAAATCAACACACTACAAAGTTGCAATAGTTAGTCGCTGCTGCTGCTGCTGCTGCAACAAGTATTACAGCTACTTATAGTAAAAGCAACAACAACTACAACGGCGACAACAACTTTGTGCAAGCATAAATCGCACTTAATCACTGTGCCAGCGCATGCGCGCCCGACTACTGTCATTGCAGTCACAGTCACAGTCACAGCAACAGCAATATGTGTTCTTGTTGTTGCTGTAGCATGTTGTTGCACACACAAGTGTTGCTACTGTTTACGACTGTGACTTATAATCAACTGACAACTGGCTATGAATGTGTTATGGCTGCTCTTATTTTGCTAGCAGTTAGTTGTTGTTGTTGTTGTTGTCTACTTTAAATAGTGACAGTGGCCACCGTCGCTGTTGTTGTTGTTGCTGCGCTACTGATGTTAATTTATCGTACAGCCACAGTTGCGTTTCTCTAATGAGCGTTCTAATTGCTGCTGGTATTGCTGTTGCTGCCACCACAACGATTTTTGCTGCCACACAGCATTGCTTGCAACGAACTCAGTTCAGCGAAGGCAATATTTGCATTTATATGTAAGTTTGCGCACATTTGTAGCAATTATTATATGGAGCATATGTGTGTGCCTATATATAGATATATATGTGTGTATATATATACATATATGTATACCTGTTTGTTGTTGCTGTCGCTGGTCGCTTGTTAACACTCTTTCTTATCGCACACATGAACATAAATAATAAGTCGCCTATCAACCGCGATAAGACTAAGTCATAAGCAACATGTGTCCACTGTTGTTAATGCCGAGTCTCGCGCTATGAAAATCGATATATGTATACGTGTATGTAGTGGAGTCCTCAGTGGGCTGCCCACTGCGTTTATTTTCCAACATGCGTAATAATGCCTACAAGCATTTATGCGCTTGCCACATTGTAAGTTAGCAGCAAAATACAGCTTAAGAAATAGATATTTTAGTGTTAACCAGACTGCCCATTCTAGATGTTAATTATAATTGCTGTAGTCGTGCGTGCATTTACGAGAGCGGTTCGAAGAGTCTGTAATTATTGCTTTATGAGTTAGTTTTTGACTTCATATACAAGCAGTGTAACCACTTTTTTGTACTTCTATTAACACATACTCTTTCCCAAGATTTTTATTTAACCTCTCACTCTCTCTAGCTCTCAAATTTGCGCATAAATTCTTCGATCCTACTGTGATATACAAGGTGCATTCCAAAGTAAGCAGGACTTTTTGAATCAAGCGCCCCCTGGTGGTGCCATCTATATGTCGACTGGTGCGTTAGAATCTTCTATCTTTATCGATTGTCCAGAGATTTCAATTCATTTCAAATTTCCAGTTCCAATTTCATGACATTTCAGTGATTGGAAGTGAAGTTATTGCGTTTTAAGTGTCAGTATGCTTGTGTTATCGGTGCGAAAATGAGCTTGGAACAAAAAGCCCACACTAAATTTTGTTTTAAAATTGGTAAAACTTTTACCGAAAAATTCAATTGATGAAACAAGTTCATGACAAAGTGCACGAGTGGTTTAAACCTTTTCAAATTGGTCGTGAGGACATAAATGACGATCAACATGTGGGCCAATCAAAATCCGTGATCACCGGAAATTCCATCGAAACTTTGCGTGAATTCATCACAAATCAGCCGAAATCATCATTGAAATTCATGGAAATGGATTGAACATCGATTTGTTGCATTTTGACCGAACATTTGTGCTTACGAAAGGTGTGTGCGCGGTTTGTTCCGCACAAATTGACTGACGACCAAAAATTGCTCAGAATCCAACATTCGAAGGACATCATTAAAGAGGTCAAAAAGGACAAAAACTTCCTTTACAATATTGTGACTGGTGACGAAACGTGGTGTTTCCAATATGATCCCAAAACGAAACGCCAGAGTGCTCAATGGAAGGCACCGAACGAGCCGAAACCCAAAACATCACGCATGGTGAAGTCAAAAGTAAAGACAATGCTGATTTGTTTTTATGATTCCAAGTGTATTATCCACAAAGACTTTGTTCCACCCGGCCAAAACGTTAATGCGGTATTCTACCTTGGAGTTTTGAAGCGTGTGGTGCGCCGTATTCGACGTGTTTGACAAGAATATCGCGAAAATGAAAGTTGGCGTTTATTGCACGATAATGCGCCGTCTCCTCGATCAACGCCTATGACCGATTATTTGACCAAAATCACATTTTAACAATTAACCACTCCCCGTATTCACCTGATATGGCACTGTGCGACTTCTTCCTTTACGGGAAAATGCATTTGCCCATGAAAGGAAAGTATTAGGCAGACGTAGAAACCTTTCAAAAGGCATACTGGCTGCCATACCGGCCAACGAGCTAAAACACTCGTTCGACATACTTTTGGACCGTACAAAAAGCTATATTGAAGCAGAAGGAGACTATTTTGAATAAAATAAATTGATTTTGCCGAAAAAATCATTTGTTCTAATTTTTTTTTTCAATTCCAATGCCGAAAAATCATTTGTTCTATTTTTTTTAAGTCGTGTTTACTTTGGAACGCACCTTGTATAATGTATTGGGTATAAAAGGAAATAATCAGCCATAGAAATGGTAGTCATTACATTGGGATAAGGAGCTTTGTCCACGATCTGGATTGATTTAATTCATGCTCAGTTCTAAACCGCATTATGGCGGATATTTTCGCTAAAAAGCCAGTTATAGGCATAAGTACGACTATTTTTAGACATAAGTTACCTTAATAAAACCTGTGGGCTTTTGATTTTTGTAATGTAAAATGAAGAAATCATGTGAAATCACTTATTATATGGGAAGTAGGCGTGGTTGTACCCCGATTTCGGACATTTTCACAACAAAATATGAGAACGTCATCTACTTATTTATAATTATTGACCGTTATACGGGGAATAGACATGGCTAACATCTGATTTAACCGAATTCTGCGATGTGCTCTTTTAATATATTAAACACTTTTTAAAAGTTTTTAGCGCACTTATGTCCCCTTTCACCACGTTACCTCTTACCAGATAATGATACCGGGTTTTCAATTCGTCAACCTGATCATTTATACTGTGATCGGTCGGAAGGAATTCAGAGTCACTGTCAACATAACCTCGATTTTTGACCTGCTTTGTTGTGGGTTTTTTAGTTTCGGCACACCTTTGCCACGATATTCGCCCGACTGATTGTCTGTTCCCGGATTGTAAGCATAGATCCAAGAATCCTTTCATAAAAATAGTCATACTTGTATGTGTGTGCCTACATATTAGACTTTGTATCAGTTTAACAACTACTTTGCGATATGAAATATTTAAGATGTATGTAAGTGAGCCAGAGCCAGATATCGATACTTGCTGACGTTTCCGCAAAGCTTTCATATTATGACAGAGTTAACGAATGAGTGAGTGCTTGGAAAATTTACTCAACGGCGCTTTTCTACATTCACTTATGTGCGTGGTTCATAAACTCGAAGAATAAATTAAGGTTATCATAATCATAAAATTGAATTGCTTATGTCTACTGATTTTGAGGATGAAGTATGCGAGTGCGAAACTCGAGACCAAAAGGGAGATTAGTTGAAATGAGTTTAACCGTTGATTCTTGCAAGGGATCTTCCAATCGTTTTCTGGCAGTCATCAACTCTATGGACACCTTGACTAACTTCATCAGCCTCCACCACTCTGCTTGTGGCATCTGCAACCATTAAGCGGCTGCCTATTCTTGCTTCTTCTTTTTCTTTATTGACGTAGATACCGCTTACGTGGTTATAGCCGAGTTTACAACAACGCAGAGGCTGTTGTTTCCATTTCATTGGGATAACTTTTTTAAGTAGCGGGTCCCAAATCTAGCGCACAACACTTCAGCTCGCCTGCAAACGGATATTCTTTCCCAGAGGATACTTGGTCTAAGAACGGAAGTCTTGAACTTCTGCACATGGCACCATCCTCCGACTTGCTATTATCGGATATACTTAACTCATATTGACGACCGTCAGTAATTTGGCAATTATATTATGTTTTGATTTTTTATAGGATAATCCATTCTTAATTCCTTAATTTACTGCAGACATATTAATAGATGGTATTAATATTCACAATAGACAAAATTTAACAGATTGAAGAATCCATGAATTATTATTATTAACATATTTTTACGAGGAGATCTTAAATTGAAAGCGTACAAAATACAGCTTTGCAAGAACTGACGTCGCTCAAACTTCCCAAGCGATATCGCTTCGCTCTATGTTCTCTTGAAAAGTTCCAAGAAGAGAGAATTCGGTTTTCGAACCAAATTTTGTTCAGCGATGAGGCCCAATTCTGTCTCAATGTGTATGTAAACAAGCAAAAATGCCATTTTGGGACGAAGAGCAACATAAATAGATTCAGGATCTACAATTTTATCCAGTAAAAACAACGGTATCATCGGTCCATATTTCTTCGAAAATACTGCCGGTGAGAACGTTATCGTTTATGGCGATCGTTATCGCGCCATTTTAACCGACTATTTGATGCCTGAAATTGAAGCTCGTGATCTTGGTAGCATTTGGTTTCAACAAGGCGACGCCACTTCCCACACATCGCATCAGTTAATGGATTGATTGAGAGAACATTTCGGTGAGCAGATAATTTCACGTTTTGTGTCAGTTGATTGGCCACCAAGATCGTGTGATATCACACTGTTAGATTTTTTTCTGTGAGGATATGTAAAGCCTAAAGTCTATGCGAACAATCCCACTTCGATTCAGGCTTTTAAACAAAACATCACGCGAGTCAATTGCCAGTTACCAGTCGAACTGTTGGAACGAGTCATCGAGAATTCGACTCAATGGATGGACCGTCTGAGACGTAGTTCTTTCGAATGATAGTAAGCATTCCCTTTTAAATTTGAAGTTTCTGTGTTCTTTCTTTAAAAAAGTAAGGAACCTTGAAATGGATCACCTTATATATGGAAGTAACATTGAATTTATTCAATTTAATTCAATGCATATTATTTTGCATAGATACCCATTAAATTATATGCTTTTGCTGGGTTTTGGGCTTCCACTTATGTATTTAAACAAGTTGTTTGTTCGATTCGGTCTATTTACAAGATGGGCAAAATCAGATATGTTTTATTATTGATAAAATCTATATATTATAATCTAAAATTTTCTCAGCGACTGGAAACGTTTTATTTATTTCCAATTTTTTCCTGTATATCAATAGGAATACGTTAAAATTTTATTCATTACAACACGACCACAGCGACACCTAGCGCATATTTTTCTAAAATATGATTGCGCCAGTTTAATTGCAAATTTTATTCATAAAACACTCAACTAAATTGCGCTAAAAACCTGCTATTGATTGACATTCGAACCGCTTCTGACGAATTGCTGGATTTTTTTGTCGCTTTATTGAGACTAATTATCGAATTTAGCAATAATTTTCGAAAAAAATTGTGTCATTGCCATAAACAATATAATTTACAAATTGATAACAATTAACATTGCTGCCAAATTTTAAACGAACTGTCATTAGTATTTTAATTCAGCCTTTAGAAATGTTCGTTGCGTTGATTTTGCATGTTTCTGGCGCAGAAATTCCGACATCGCATGACTCAGTTTCGTCAAACACGGGCGTCACTGTTGCTCAACCGAATTTACCATAATTACAAATAATTTCAATTTAAGAGCGCACACACACACACATTCACACTGAACACTGGCCGTTATACTCGTAAACTATAAACTATAAATGCCACATACCAAAGTTTCAATTCCATCATTTTGCCACTTTTGATTGCGGAAAAAAGGCGAAAAATATATATGTGGCGATATATTTTTGTACAATTTAAATGCTGCAATTTTTTAGCATTTTCACACACACACATATACTATATATATACGCAGGCTCACTCGTGTACGTGTGAGTGTGTGTGTCAGCCGTCCACTTTGAGTGAGTATGTGGCTGCCGTACTGTCCGATTCGTTGGCATCACCTGGCAGCCGGTATCGGTATTGCCATCGCCATCGGCATCCACCACACCGGACAGCCGTCGCAAATTTCGCGTGCGATACACAATTCAAATCGAATCGAATTGGCGGCTGCAGTGCAATGCGAGCTGAGAGATTTTCTAGATTAATTGTCGGCTTGAGTGTAATTACTTGTTGCCAGTTGGATTAGCCAACACACTTCAGGGTAATTATTTACCATTCTTTTTTGTTTTTATATCTTTACTTTATTTGGCATGTGTGTATGTGCGTGTGTGTGTGTGTGTGTGTTTGTATTTTTAACGGTGCTTAACTGTTAGTGGCCATTCGAAGGGGTGTCTATCAAGCAAAGGCTTATTCAATTAGCTCTTTCAGCGTTAAGAAAGCGTAATGTGTCTGCTAGAAAACGCAGTAAAATGTTAGTTTGCAAAGCGAAAATAATTTGATTTGCAAACAAATGCACCTGTGCTCGCTATCACGCCTTTACCGCATTCAAATTGTAAGCTAAGGAGTTGTAAAAGGATTGTGATAAGCTGGCAGGCGCACAAAAGCGCGAAATTGGCAGAAAATTATAAATCCATATGTGTATATATGTATATATTTTAATCTGTCTCATTTCCAGTTGGAAATTTAAGGTTAAGTAATTTTAATTTATTATAATTAAGACCAATCCATAGGCGAAGTTTACTTCGCATTTTGCGAATATTTGTATGGAAAGCTCATTATATGGTACATTGAACTGACTACGAAAGACTTAAGACACGAACTTGAAATTGGAATTTTATCGCGATTATTTTTACAAATAACCCTTACTTACAACAAAACAATAAAAATAACGGTTTCTACTTAAAAAGAAAAAAAAACAGAAAAAACGTTAACTTCGGCTGCACCGAAGCTAATATACCCTTCACAGGTGCATTTCGTTTAGTAACTATGTGTTCAGTTTATATGGAAGCTATATGCTATAGTAATCTGATCTGAACAATTTTTTTGGAGATTATGTTATTACCTTAAGCAGTAATCCTTGTCAAATTTCGTGAAGATACCACTTCAAATGCGAAAGTTTTCCATACAAGCTCTTGATTCCGATCGTTCGGTTTGTATGGCAGCTATATGCTATAGTGGTCCGATATCGACATTTCCTACAAATGAGCAGCTTCTTGAAGAGAAAATGACGTTTGCAAAATTTCAAAACAATATCTTAAAAACTGAGGGACTAGTTCATATACATATATACAGACAGACGGACAGACAGACAGACGGTCATGGCTAAATCGACTCAGCTCAACATACTGATCATTTATAGATATACTTTAAAGACCGTGCTGGGAGACGTGCGACTTCGATAGACACCAACAATGTGACTAGTGTGCGCAAAGTTATGAACTCAGACCGTCGACTAAGTATTTATTTAGTTGCCCAGATGTTAAATTTATCAAAATCTGTAGTTCATGACATTATGACATGACATGGAGCACTTGAAAATGCGCAAGGTGTGCGCGAAGATGATCCAAAAACTGCTCACTAACGACTAGAAATTACAGCGAGTGGAAGTGTGTTTTAAGCACTAAAAGAACTGATATAAAATTTTCAAAGGACATACATATATGTATAAAACACTCGTAAATTCAGTCAAATAGAAGAATACAAAATAATTTGTTTACCTTACCTTAATGGAGATGAAGCGTGACATCTTCTTAGTACTGCCTGAATACAGCAGCCAAACGTCGAGCGATATTCAGCCTCTAATGCAAAGACTAATGTAAAAGGACTGAAGGGATTCGATTTTGTGAGTGCAAAAAAAAATTATAGTAGGCATACGGCCGTTGAGCTGTAACTACGTTAGACATGTGCACTCTTCACTATTAAGAAATCATTGAAAAAATGCATCTCAAACAGATAACTTACATATTTGTAGCTCAAATCTTGCCCCTTCTTATACATATCTCACTCACTACAGAACTTTGCCGTTTTATTTTAGAAACAAAATAAAATACTGTCTCCATTTTGGAACGTAATAAATAATCCTAGCACTGAAGTTACAAATTGTAGCAAGATTAAATTGTAAATAAATCCAATCAGATCCGTAACTGAAAGTGCTAAGTTTGAAATGATGCGGCATGATAGGGAACTTGAACGACAACGTCATGCAACGTTTGAAGCTCAAAGGTGAACTTAACCACTGGTAGTCCCATTGGTGGCAGAAGCAAAAGTCATAATTAATATTTTTCTTCGGTTATTCTGCACACTTCCTGTATCGAATGCGAGCTCTAAACACTCTTTCTCAACACTTCGCCGCATGCAAACGTGACTGAGGACGAACGTTCTTCAAAAGACATTTAAACAGACTGCGCTACTTCCCACACATCGCATCAATCAATGTATTTATTGAGAGAACCGAAGTGGTGAGCAGCTAATTTCCCGTTTTGGGCTAGTCGATTGGCTACCCAGATCATCACATCGTTAGATTTTTTCCTGTCTGAAGTCTTTGCGGACAATCCCGCTTCGATTCAGGCTTTGGAGCAAAACATCATGCGTTTCATTCGCTAGTTATCAGTCGAAAAGCTCGAACGAGTCATTAAAAATTGTACTCAACGGATAGACCATCTGACTCATAGCCGCGGCCAAACTTAGAAAGAAATAATCTTAAAAAAAAATGTCAAAGAATGTTCTTCCGAATGATAATAAGCATTCCTCATTAAATTTGAAGTTTCTGTGTCTTTTCTTAAAAGTAAAAGTAGGGGACCTCGAAATGGATCACCCTTTAGGTAAAAAAAGATCTACAACTTTACATTAACACTTTTTTCACATAACAACAAAATTTATGCGAAAATTGCAAATATATAAGTTTTTGGGTCTGAAAAGCCCTGCCATAGTGTATGTCATGTTCGTGGCTATTGAAAAAATTGATTTTTTTTTTGGCATATTTTGAAAGTTTAGACTCGGAAGGATTTTTCAAAACTCGACTTATCTTCGAAAATACAGCTGATTTTGTGACGTGGCGTCCGTGTTCACTAGAATTGTCTCCTAAATTTTAAACGCGTTTTTCTCGAAACTACTTTTTTTGAGGTAGTTGACATGATATCTCAAGTTCTACTGAACCGATTCCTTTGAAATTTGGTATATACTCTATGTATATACAATGCTCTATCTTGTCTGCCTTATATTTCCAAAAATTTTGATTTGAAGTATTTTTAAAAAATTCGAAATGTCGAAAAAATCGGGTCAAAATAACTTTTTTTTAAGTCGACGTTATTTTTTTTTTTTGTTTTTGAAAATGGTCAACCCGATAACTACTCCTTACTAATGAAGAATCTTCTTGTCTTTTGTGTTTTAGATCTCTACAAGGGTTGAAATCACGTCAACCAAGATGCACCGTTTTTTTGAAGCCCCACTCTCCACTGCCCTCTATCTCGACGAGTTTTGGTTCTTTTCTTGCAATTTTTTTTTATTATTAAACTGTCAATAAAAAACATATAAAAAATGGATAGTAAAAATATTTTTCTTTTTTTTCTATCTTGGTTTAAAAAATGCCTAAAGTTCATGCGTCTAGACCAGAATACCCCCTTAGGAATTGTGTTATCTTATAGCTGCGTAAAAAATTTCTTCAAAATAATTTTTCCAATTATCCAAATGAAAATATTTATAATAATTGTACAATATTTCAGTTTGCTCATTCAATTTCTATGTAAATTTTCGCAATTTTCGCAATTTTACACATTTTACCTTTCATCACTTTTGCAATTTTCAAAAAGAGCTGCGCAAGCTATTTTATAAATTTTTCATATTGCTTCGCGACTGTCAGTACTTTTTCGACACCAACAATTCGTACACGAGCCTTAAGTAATTTCGTTGACCGCGGCGGCAAACGCTTGACAAACGAAAGAGCGTGTGTTTTGACCCAAATCAGTAACGGGCTATTGTACCGCAATTATCTGCCCCCACTCACACATTCTCCGCATTTATATATATATATACATATATAGTGAGATAGTGTCCCAAGATTTGTAGCGCAGTGCGAAATCATGTCCGCCAATTTGCCGACCATCCGCAAACCCACAAAAAAATCACAAAAAATACAACAAAAATGTGAAAGAAATGGTAAAAAGTTGAGTAAACAAAATTTATTGCATTTCATTTATTTGATTACATTATTCGCACTTTACGCACGGCAATTAGCCAGTCTTGTAGGCAGAGAGCAAACAAAAATTCATAATAGACAAATTAACGTAGGCGAGGAGGAGCAACAATATAATTACAATACGTAATAACAACAATCACAGCTAATTTAATGCGCCACGCTTTCGTTGCAACGCCTGCGCTAACCTCCGTTTTGCCGGTTTTGCGGGCGCGTCAGAGGAAGCTGTTGGCGAGTTGGTCGGTTGTTTTGATGCTCTATAAAAATAAATTTGAATGAAAGAGCAGCTCGATTGCTATGCCGTATCCAATTTGGCATTTTTCTTTATGACCCTTGACACTTGAGCACATTGTTGTTGGCTTTAGTCGTTATTGTACTGTTTACTTTATGACCAGGCATGAAATACTTGAACTTTTACCGCAATCATAGCGTAATGTCGTGCCTCCCTTATGCGAACATAATAAACTTATATAATAAAATAGCTTTTACTTCAATAAACAAATTTAAATTACAGCAAGCTTTAAGATGAAATAATATTTCTGAAGGATTTATGTTGTATTAGTGCCATTTTCATGTTATTTAATATTTCTCAGTTGGTCTGTCTAATATTACTTTCTATTATTCGTATAGTAGAAGTTTCATGATCATACCGAATTTTCTCGGGTAAATACGACGCAACTCAATGCAAGAAGCTACAATGGGTTACTTCTAATGGTTGCAAAAACTTGTCACCCATTGGCATTACAGGGTAAACTCGGCAGGGAAACCAGCTGCAAGACTGACGGCATTAAGTGAATTATTCACAAAAACCTTCGAACTTGGCTCGATAAGCAGGGATCGGTAAATGAAGTAGACCATATACTCTGAAATAGGCGGCCCACCAGCGAAACTTTCAACATCTACACGGATGGATCAAAAATTGCTGATGAAGTGGGCGCCTGGATCTATTGCGCTGAGCTAGATTTTAGCGACACTTTAAGCTACCGCAGTACTGCAGTGTCTTCCAGGTAGAAGCCCTAGCAAGACAACTGTTGAGATAGCTAATAACGCAGAAAACGCAAAAGAACAACAATATATACATACATATGTCGATAGCCAAGCGACAATTAAAGCAATAATTATATGTACATCGCATTACGTCATAAAATGTCCCTAGAAGCAGGAAGTCATTCGATATAGTGGCCACTGGAAGGAGACTGCATATGTATATTTGGGTTCCAGGCCACAAGGGCGTTCTGGGAAAGGAAACTGCCGTTGAGATTGTTAAAAGGGTCATCCGTTTGGCCCCAAACCACTTCAAGGAAATATGCAACTCGCTAAAACCAACACACCATGAAATTTCCGAAAAGATTGACAGAGGAATCAGTGCGAGGGAATGGAAAAATACATGCTTTTTAATCAGAGGGTCTCGAAAACACTCCAACACCGTTGATATCATAGTCACAGATCACTATTAACAGGCATCACATGCGAGCCGTATGAGTATTGTCAACGATGATACATATAGAAAGTGCAGGGATGAGGCATGAGAGAGACGCTGAAACAATTTTTCTGCTTCGGTCCGGCGTTACCTAGAACTCGACTTAGATGTCTAGGAGCTTCACAATTCAAAGGGCTTGATGAAGCATCAGATATCAAGTCCCTATTAAACTTAGTAAAAAGCGTAGGATGTTTGCGATATAAACTTCAGCTCGTATTAATAATGAGCCTCCATCTGGCATTACAAAGTCCGGCGTGATATCCAGCCAGTATTACCTAACCTAAATACAAAACAAGTCTCTAGTAAAATGCAGTAAATGTTAATCCATCAATAAAGTAATTAGTTAACTGAAGGAGATTATATGAACGGTCACATCATATTTAATTAGTAAAGTATGGGCAAGATTTAATTTTTCTAGATAGATAGATAGATAGATAGATAAATAAATGAGGATTGCACCGCGAACTAGGGTCTATTGTGCCCTCTCCTGACTCACAGCGTCTCAGCTAGCCCCAGCAAATTGATGAATTCCAATATACTGCTAGGTACTATTGAGGCGATGTGATCCGTATTTAGAAACATGGATCCAAGGGCCTTAGTCCTGCGCCTACAGATTGCTGTGCAATCCATTAGCAGGTGTTCTGGAGTTTCGGGTTCCAAATCGCAGAACCGGCAATTTGCACAAGAAGCTAGGCCCATGTTGAATAAGTGCTTCTTGAGTTTGCAATGGCCGGTGTAGAAGGCGATCAGTAGCCTGACTTTATCTCTTGGGAGATTGATTATGAATTTAAACCTTTTGAGGTTATAACCATTCATCAGCACCTTTGCGTGCCGCAAGCCTGGAAGGTGTTGCCAATGTATCTCCCTACCCACAGCTTCATCATTGCGGAACTGTTCCTTTATGGTGTGGGGACCCACCGCTATGAAAGGTTCCGGTCCTACCATGCTGGTGGATGCTGCAGAGCGGGCAAGCTCATCGGCCAGTTCATTTCCGGCGATACCTCTGTGACCTGGCACCCAAATAAGGTGCACTTGGTTGCATTCTGCCAGACTGTTCAGCCGGTCTATACACTCCTGCACCAATAGCGATTTTAACTCGTATGACGAGATTACCTTGAGTGCCGCTTGGCTATCGCTTAGTATAGCTATACGTTCGTTGCGATAGCCGCGTTGGAGGTTTAACTCTACGCACCGACTTATAGCAAATACCTCCGCTTAGAATATGCTCGGAAACTTAGCCGTCGGTGTACCACCTGATCGAGCTATCCCTGAGTAGCAGTTCGAAAGCGGAGTCGCTCCATTCGGCCTTGCTGCCGAGGGTGATCTTAAACTTCTTAGTGAAGCTCAACTTTTTGTTAATGCCGTCCCTTGGAAGAAGAGCCAGTGGTATGATGCCGCTTAGCTCTTCCATGCGTTGGGACGAGATTACTTTACCTTTGCCAGTCCCCTCTGCTGTCATTTGAAGCAGAGTGTGCTTGGCGACTTGACCAATTAGTAGGTGTAGCGGGATGAGCTCCAGCAGGGCCTCAAGTGCAGCTGTCGGGCAGGTGCGCATAGCTCCATCACAGTAAATTCGGGGAAATTGAATAAAAAAAAATTACAGCTGTTCAAAAATGAGTGAAAATAATGAAGAAATTCGCTATATTTGGAAGTTTTTTATAAAAAAGAGAAGAATACTATGCAAGCAACCAATAAAATGTGTGAAGTTTACTGAGATGATGCTGTATCAGTTCGTGGAGCACAACAATAGTTCGCTCGCTTCCGTTCTGGAAATTTCGTTGCGAAAAATGCACCTCGCTCCGGTTGACCAATCTTTGAAAAAATCGATGAAATTGTGGAAAATATTGACCAGGACTGTCACATAAGCAGCCACGACATCGCTAAGGAACTTAACTTTCACCATCAAATGGTTTTGAACCATTTGTAAAAGGCTGGCTAGAAAAATAAACTCAATGTTTGGGTACCACATGAATTGTCTGTGAAACATTTAATGTACCGCATTAACATCTGCGATTCTTTGCTGAAACGAAATGAAATCGAACTATTTCTGAAGCGAATGGTAACAGGAGACGAAAAGTACATCAAATATGACAATAATGTGCGAATAAGTTCGTGGTCTAAGCGTAGTGCAGCTCAACAAATGCTAGCAAAGCCGGGATTGACGCCTCGAAAGATTATGCTGAGTGTTTGGAGGGATTGGAAAGGAATCACCCACTATGAGCTGCTCCAATCGAACGATTGATTCTACATTTTACTGTCAACAACTCATGAGATTGTAGCAAGCAATCGAAAAAACGGCCAGAACTAATCCCGTCTTCCATCGGGACAACGCTAGACCACACACATCTTTGATGACTCGGCAAAAACTGGGAGAACTTGGTTGGGAAAGTGATCGAGCAAAATGGTCCATATTTCTTTATTTATTTATAAGTATAAATATAAAAAAAAAATTAATTAAAGTTTGATTAGAAATACGAAAATACTTTTTAGACTACCCAATATAATAACAAACGAAAATTTATTGAAAACTTTCGTACATTTTCCCTGAATAATTTTTGAAAAAGAATTGATTATTCCTCAAATTAGATTCTTATATGTAAATATATCCTAACAATTTATCAGTTAAGTCCACCAAGTGGCTCAGCGCCATCAATCAAAGTTTGCGAAAAAAGCGCACATAATTACATGAATGTTAAGAATTCATTAGTGAGCTGTGAGTAAATAAAATGCGTTGTCAGTGAAGTATGCAAATGCGGGAAAAAGCAGAAAACATTGCCAAAAATACATAAATTTACAAACAAGTATTTTAAATCCAGACGAATTTTCCTGCCGATCAATTATAGCAAAACAAAGCCCACAAAACTTTATGTGAACAAAAAAACGCACACACATAGGCACGCTTATGTATATATGTATATGTAGGTGAGCTTGTATCCGCATTGGCTGCGTGCGCCTTTCATTATTCAATACGCCGCATACCGTTGTGGCAAACAAATTTGTGAACATGCTCAACAAATGGCCGAAATGCGCTCGGTTCAGTAAACCAACGCCGCAGCAAATGAATGTCTGTGCCAGCGTACAAATTTCATGTACAAGTATGTAAATCAATTAAAAGGAACACAACGTCACTAGGAACAAATTGCAAATTCATTGTGTTGCGCAGCCGCAAAGCCAACAAAAAAGCAGCGGCGAAAAATAAGCAAGCGACGTATTGCATGTGGCTAACGAAAGGTGATAAAATACACGAATAGGCAGGAGCAATTTGAGCCACACACACATACTAACACAACAAAAGCCCTCCCAAGGCAATGCTGTGCGCGTGCGCGAAGGCATTAAGATTTGCTTGGCGTGCTGCCACTTAACTTCAACAAAATCATTCACTCCCACACTGGCTGCGGATGACGTGGAACCAATTCAGCTGAAGGAGATTGCATATTTGTTAGCTATTAGGTTGTTTGTGTGTGTGTGTCAGTAGGTTGTGTTCATTTTCAAGGTGTTACGGGCGAATAAGTGATAACGTGTAGGTGTAAATTATTTTATTTTGAATCGCTAAGATCGTTTATACGAATCTTATCCTTATTATTAAGAAATATAGATATTACTGGGATGACTTTAGATCTTTAAAGATGTGTTAAGTCCAAAAATATTTATTTTCCTCATACGAACTCATTATTGAACTTTTATATTAAAGAATTAAAGCCATATGACATTCTCTACCTATTCCTATGGACGTAATCGTTGGCGAACGTAAATTCCGCAAGGTGATCGCAGCTGGTAATGAGCGTGACACCTAACGCTATGCCGATCCCTGGAATCACCGATCCCTGTGATCCCCGATCCCTATGTATCCTGAATAAGGGATCTCAATTTGGAGATTCGGCAAATGTTAAAACAACAAATGCGGACAAAAAGGATAGAGCACCTGAAGTCTTACATTCGGGATGAGTAAGCTTTGGACTACTGTCAAGGCTTTATCTAACCCGAAAAGACATGGTGAACGAGTTGAAATTCAATTCAATGGCAATGCCTTTTCGGGCCCGAAGAAGTACGTGAGCTATCTTAACCGGCAATTCACACTGCACCCTTCGGTAGACAAAGCCAAACGTTGTGTTACCCGACGGCTGCGCAAAATGCCAAAAAACTGCGCACCACTTACTTTCACCAATGAGGAGGTGCGAAGTGTCATCAATAGCAAAATCCTCCAAATCCTTTTACCCTGATGTAATAAACATGCTGATGCTCAAGCGCTTGGTCGATAGTAAGCTTCCTCATCAAGGTCCTCAACCTGTCGGAAAAACGCAGACGAGGAAGCTTCAGACATGCCCGAACACTGCACTCTGGACTATAACGGGGTACCTCTTAATGTGCCGCATCGAACATCCAAACATTGAGGCCCGTATGCTCTCAGTTAAGGAGCATAATGAACTCGTATCCGAGCAATTTCTGCCACAAAGCCATAGACCGACTTCACCGACTCCCTCTCAGTGAATGGCGTACTTGGAGTCAAACCACCACCCATTGCAGACGACGAGTCCGAGTTGCCGCGAGAATCGAGAGTGACCCTTCGTTCTAGATACTGTGGCAGGTTAAACTCATCCAGAACTGACCCAGTCATAAAATAAATATGTCCAGCATGCAACTAGTCCCCTCATGATTCTAATCACATCTTTGCATGCCCAGCTAACCCTACACAGCTGACACCCGACCCCTTCGAAGCAGCGCGTTTCCTGAGCCTACCATCGTGACCTCAATGACAATTTGTGTGAACCTTTACAGACGAAAACATCAAGAAAGTCCACAAAATAGTTTTGGATGACCGTTAAGTGAAGTTGTTCGAGATAGCAGATACTTCAAAGACATGCACATCATATCATTTACCAATATTTGGGTATGAGAAAGGTCTGTGCAAAGTGGGTGCCGCGTGAGCTCACTTTTGACCAAAAACAAGGACGAGTTGATAATTCGGAACTCGAGTTTTTGCTTCGATATGTGACAATGGATGAAGCATGGCTCCATCATTTATCTTGAAAAAATTGTCTTGAAAAAGGTAGGACCATCAACAGCGACTAAAAGAGAGTGTTATTAGACCTTTCGAAGGACGATATCGCCGAAAAACTGTCGCAATTGAAGAAAAGGAAAGTGCGTTTCAACAAGCCAATTCACGGTGTCACAAGTCAGTGAAAACCACGACAAAAATCTAAGAATTGGACTTCGAACCATATTCTTCAGATCTGGCTATCCGCGACTATTTCCTGTTCTCAGATCGCAAAAGAAGGCTCGCTGGAAAGAAATTTTCATCGAATGAAGAAGTGAGCGCATAAACTGAGGCTTATTTTGAAAATTGGTATCGAAAAGTTGGTGGGTCGCTAAAATCCATATATCACCCTTGAGTTCCCTATGTTGAATAAAAAAATACGAATTTTGGTAAAAGATTGATTTTTACTCTAGTAGGTTGGGGACTTTTAAATTGACCCATAACTCTATACCACTTAAGAAAGGAGAATATATAAATTGGTGACTTCGAAGAAAAAATCTGTGATCTCGCTTTATACCTGTCCCTACTCTAATACTATATGTTGATAGATAAGGCTGTAGGCTACTCTAAAAATTAAATCTTCCTAACTTCTTGGTATTTCATTTAATTTTTTCTTACTCTGCTTATTGTACTTTTCTAACTGTTATCGTATCTTATTTTATTGAACTTTTTTGGCTAGCAAGTCACATTTGGCTATATACCAATCTCCCTGACGTGTAAACCGAAAACTGCCTCAATCAATTTCCCATAATTTAAGTTTGTTGATTCGTAATTCATATTTTTTGTGACTTAGCTATCGCACCGGTTAAATCTAATGGACATGAAAGTAAATCAATATTTTTTGCACACATAATACCTGCAACACATACACAGTTATATGTACATATGTACTTCTTGGTAAAAGAAAATCAGCAAAGCTGAAAAGGTGCTTGATCGGATAGTTTGGCTATTTTAAGGCGGCATATTTTAGAAAGTAGCATTACGTGCGACTAACTACGCCCCCTTCACTGAACACACCAAGCACTAAAGCACACATACATATATACAACCAAACGTAGATACATACATGGATGTTGCTTATGTGCAGACGAGCCCAAATAAGCGTATGCAGGCTCCCGGCCACAACGGCCGAATAACACACATACTCCCAAAAGGCAAAAGCGTTCAATAAGCCGCAGGTGGTTGGGCAGCGTTCGTCAGAGACTGTTTATGCTGATGGTGGAGGTGTTGCCGTCGGTGCTTAAATGGTTTGGTGTGGTGGCGGCAATCGATCTCCTTGTAAATGCAATTACTTTTATTGTTGTGCTGCACTAAAGTGTTATTGTTGTTGTACTCGCTAGTCGCTATTGCTCGATTTGTATGAGTTATGCGCTGCCACAATTATTGCTCTGGAAATTTTTGTATGCGCAACATTAATTTTCTTGAATTTTTTTATTTTTATACCCTGCACAGGTTATATTTAATTTGACACGAACTTTGTAACACTCAGAAGGACAATTCAGGGACTGTCTAATCTCCACGAATTAGTTTCCAAATCAGCGCTACAACTTGCGAATAAATTGTTCAGATCGGGTCACTATAGCATATGGCTGTCATACAAACTGATCGATCAATATGGAATGCTTATATGAAAAACCTTTTTATTTGATATATAACTTATATAACTACACGAAATTTGGCACAGATTATTTTCCACAGCAAAACTATAACCTCTGAAAAAATTGTTCAAATCGGATCACTATAGCATATAGCTGTCATACAAACTGATCGATCAAAATGGAATCCTTATATGGAAAACCTTTTTATTTGACAATATATCTTCACGAAATTTGGCATATATTATTGTCAAAAGCAACGTTATAGTCTCTGAAGAAATTGTTCAGATCGGATCACTATAGCATATAGCTGTCATACAAACTGATCGATCAAAATGGAATGCTTATATGGAAAACCTTTTTATTTGACAATATATCTTCACGAAATTTGGCATATATTATTGTGAAAAGCAATGTTAAAGTCTCTGAAGAAATTGTTCAGATCGGATTACTATAGCATATAGCTGCCATACAAACTGATCGACCAAAATCGAATCCATATATGAAAAAAAATTTTATTTCACAATACATCTTCACAAAATTTGGCATAGATTATTTTGTATGATAAAGCTACAACTCCAGCTCAAATTGTTGAGATCGAACCACTATAACATATAGCTGTCATACAAACTGACCGATCAAAAACAAGTGCATGTATGGAAACTTCATTATTTGTGGAGGGTATTATGAGTTCGGAGCGGTTAACCTTTTTTTTATTGTTTTACTTCAGTTTTCATTTGCCTTTTATTGTTGTTGCAGTGTGATGTTTTTCGTATGTTCGTATTTGCTTGTAAATCAGGCGATTTTCGCATTTCGTGAATAATTCGTGTAAATATTTCATACAACACATTTTCTGGGTTATATGGTGTGTTGTGGTGTTGCCACCATTTAAAATGATTATATTTTATACATATTTCCCCCCTGAACAACCGTAAATGGCATGTGTATGGCACAATCGTCGTCGGCCGGCTAAGCAACATGTTGCAGACTTATGTTGCACAGCACAGCACGCCTTGTAATCGATTCGGTGCAGGCTGCTTAATTTGTCTGACTAACTTTGGTGGTTGGGTATGCCTTTGCCCATTACTTGCCGCCTACTGCCTTACGTAATTGCCAAATGCTGAATGTGGAGCGCGCTGAACGGGGCGACCGATACAACGCCGCAATGCCCAATAATGGGTATTACCATCATCACACCAACTCCAACTAAAATGCTGCTACACAATCATCGGTTGGCGGCGTTTATGTTGAATTATTATTGATCAGAAGTACGCGCGCACGTCAGCGTCATACGTAATGAGTGCCGCACTGTTTGGCCTGTGGCTGATACGGCGACTGCGCGACCGCGCGACCGCGCCATCAACAGCCACTCAACCTATAAACGCATGCGCGTCGCCGTGCGCCAATTTTCACAATCGCCGTCACTCGCAATCACATTCGCACTCGCGCGCGCGCACTTTTCGGTGCACAAAAATTCTGCTTTTTTCTGCAATCACACAAATTTACATTTTCATATGCATATGTATGTGTATGTGCATATACAGTTGAATGCATATTTATTTATTTGCAATTTATTTGTTTGGCCGCTCGTTGATTGACCATAAAAAGCTTTGAGTAAAAGTTAAATCGTATTTACGATAGTGTTGCTAATTTGATAGCCGATTTACTGACTGACTTATGCCGAACGCGTATGCAATTAATGAGTTTTAAATGTTAGTTAATTTTTTTCGAATTTGAATTCGGAAAATTTATGCTCGTTTTAATTAATAAACATAAAATATTGATTATTGGGGGTGTGTGGGGAAAGGTAGTTTTAAGATAAGATATAAATAGTGTTATATACATACATATATTCATATATACATATATGTATGTATGCAAATGTACCGGTATGCAACTATTGTGAAGTAATGAAAGCTGACAAATACATTAGAGCCATTGTAAATTTTTAAAATGTCGCAGTATTAGTTACGTTTTTTAGTTGCTTCTTTTCTGGCATTCATTTACTGAAACGAGTTCGTGTCTTAAGTCTTTTATACAAGGGTTACTTATTGTACTAGGAAACTCAGGGCTTACCACAGTGAATTTCTACAAATACTGGGACTTTTTTGTTTTCATATATCACTGCATATTATCTTCTGACATTGTGCCTTACATTTGTATAAATAACTAAGAGTGACTGAGCTTCGAATTTATCATAAAATCGAGGTTATAAATGATTTCGAATTCGACCAACCATGGATCTGTTTCGCTCCACGTTTGCTCTAATGGATAATTGTGAGTCCTCAGAGATGCTATTTCTGCAGTGTAGCAGAGTATTGAGCTCAAAGAGCTCATCCACTTTAGCGCGCAACAATTTGAGCTGTGCCCATCCACTTTATGAAAGATTTTGGGAAAGGATCTTGGCTTGCGGGCTTACAAAATCCAACTCGTGCAAGAATTAAAGCCGAACGACCATCATGCGTGTCACACGTTTGGGGAATGGGCTCAAAACGAGATGGCCACCGATCCCGATTTTCACACGAAAATTGTATTCAACGAAGAAGTTCACTTTTGGTTGAATGGATACGTTAATAAACAAAATTGTCGCACTTGGCGTGAACCAAAATGGAGAGTAAATTTGGATTTTAGTCATGTGATTTTCAAGAAATTATAAAGTGTGTATCATTTCACGGTATGGCCAACAATTTATTTTTAATAACGAGTTTGCGGACATTTCTAATATGTCATAATTTCACTGTATTCCTGCGTCCGTTATTCGTCGAATTTTTAAAAAATTCGAGCGTACATTTTCTTTATATAATGTTCAAGTGCCAAGGAGTCTGGATGTGGCGGAGCACAAAATAGAGGTTTTACTCGTAAGCAACAGGAAGGTGAAAGAACGAAGTGAGAACGAGAGTGCGAGATTACTTCACAGCCACAGAAGAGGAACAAGAGCACAGACTTATACCGGGCATCCACTCGTGGATAGACTGACGACATAGGGTCTAGGATTGCCATCTGACCCAAATACTTAGTGGACATGGGTGCTATAGAAGTTACCTTTACAAATTCCACAATGACGTTAGTCCGAACTGTTCGACGTCTACAGAGTAGAAGAATCTGAACATGTATTATTTGATTGCACTCGCTTTTCAAATATAAGAGATAAACTAAAAACCAAATTCGGTGGTAGTTTTAGGTCGGTAACAACGCTCATGTGCCAGTCAACTGAGAAATAGAAATGTGTTAGCAAAGCGTCAGTATTCATAATGGCAGAACTGAGATTTCTTCATCAGATTAGGAGTCTGTCAGTCCGCACAATAGAGGAGACTTGAATGTCCTGCCCCTCCCACGAAGTAATACTAAACCTGTGGTTTCGTGGGAGAGTCTTGAGTTGAGAGTAGATTAGGTTTAGCGGATTAAACGTAACTTCCTGCCTTCAATGCTTCCCCTTACTATAAAAAAAATTAGACAAAGAACCGCTTGAAGTAATGAAAATATTTCTGTCATGTGTTGCTGAAAACCACAATTTGTCGATTTTGAGGAAGATTTGGGCTTGCATCCGTATAAAATTGTTCTCACTCAAGAACTGAAGCCACTGAACCTCCGTAAACGTCGTGAATTTGCTGACTTTGCCTTGGTAAAACTTGAAAACGATAACAATTTTTTTATGAAAATCGTCTTTTCTTCTGAGTGGTGCGGTAAATATACAAATCTTTCGATTCTGTTGCGAGGAAAATTCACAAATTATTCTTAAACAACCATTCACTTTAATTGACAGTTTGGTGTGGTTTTGGTCTGATAGAATCGCCGGTCCGTACTTCTTTCGTAATGAAGCTGATAACCACCATTACCGTCAATGGAGAGTGGTATAAATCGATGATAACCAATTTTTTATGGCCGCACTTCGAAGAAGTTGATCTGGACAACATCTGTTCCCAACTAAACGGGGCTATAGCAGTAATCTACCAGTTTTGACATATTTCTACCATCACTCTCAAATCCGGGCTGAACCAATCTCTCTGTTCCTCACTATAATTTTCAAAACTATCCCAAAATTGTTTCAAATGATTGCGACGATTGTCTTGGTTCTAATCTGCTCTTCGGCTCTGATAGTTTGTCATCATTTCTTCATATTTTGATAGTTAATGGTTACCGAGGAGAATTTCATTGAATGAAACTAGACATATAGTACCTTTCCGCATAATGTTTTGTATATTTCCTGTAAGGAATCTGACATCACATGATGTTTGAATATGCGAAAAAGATGTTCAGAGCCCTTAAGTTAAGATAAAATAAATAAATGATGATTGCTCCCCGACCTATGGTTTATTGTGCCCTCTCCTAAAAGTCACCTAGCCCCAACATATTAATAAATTTCAACTGTACTGTTAGGTGCTAGTGAGGTAATGTGTTTCCTGTTTCGAAACATGCATCCAAGGAATTTTATCCTGCGCCTGCAGACTGCTATGCACTCAATTAGCAGGTGTTTTGAGGCTCCCTGTCGTAGAACTAGCAATTTGCACAAGAAGCTAGACCCATGTTATATAAATGCTTCCTAAGCTTATAGTGGCCAGTGTAGAATGCGAAAAGTAACCTGAATTTGTTCCTAGGAAGGTTGATTATATTTTTAACCTGCTGAGGATACAACCTCCATTAGCAACTTGGCACGGCGCATGCCTTAGAGCTGTTTCCAATACCTCTCTCTGCCTACCTCTTCTTCCTTGCGGAGCAGCTCCTTTATGGTAATGAGGACCCACCGCGGCTATACCTTTATGACCGGGCTCCCATATGAGATGCACTTGACTACGTTCCGATAGACGATTCAGCCATTCTTTACACTCCAGCACCAGTAGCGATTTGATCTCGTACTTATGCCAAAGGCTTCTGCTTGAAAACTGCTCGGCAAATTTCCCACAAGTATGCAAGCGCGGTCCTGCGACTCCTGCATCAATTCTCTCCGACGTTTTCGAGCCTTCGGAGTGCTGCGTCGGGCATTTGCGCATGGCACCGAACATTCTGATGCATGCAAGTACAGCTTCGAGCGAGCCACCGCCCCATACGTGATTATCGGTCGCACAATCATGGTGTACAACCACTGAGACAAACCTTGGCTTGCAGCCACAGGATTTACCAGCTAATCGATTGCTCACCATTAGTGCTTTAGTAGCTCTGACCATGGTCAACATGCTGTTTCCACCGCAGTGTGTGTCCCCAAAGGTTAGATTCCTGAAACCAAGCAGAGACCTACGTCTCGTAAACGATGGTCGCCTTCGAAGGGTTGATTTTCGGCTGAACCTCACTGCACTATAACCCTTATAATAACTGGAAATATAAACTTTATTTTTAACAAGCCACGAAATTATTAAAATATAAAATATGCACACAAACCGATTTGGAAACATATTGTTACTGTGCTATATTAACAAAATCAAAAGTCATAATTTCTCACAACCAACAACAAATTTTGCATACGCATATGTACATATACATATGTGCCACTGCATTTTTATTATGTCATCGGGTGTGTGTGTGTTTTTTTTTTTGCTATTTTATGCCATCAATGCGTGGCTTTCAACATGTATTTCGCAGCCCATATCCATTAAGCGCCACATACTTGTACTTAACATTTTGCCAACAAAAGTAAGCAATTTGCACATTTCTCACATTGCTTGCGCAGTTTTGCACCAACTCCTTATGAATTTTATGCATTATTTATGGGAAATTGGGGAAAATGCAAACAATGAAACATTAAATTATTATACACATATCCTATCACATTATGCTAGGCGAGCATGGATAAGCCCGTAAATAATTCAGTCACATCCATTTCTACACTCGTGGACACGCAAACCTTACCACTATACTTTCTTAAATTTTTTTTCGGACTTTTTCGTTCGTTCGGGAATTTCTGCAACTTTGTTTTTTTTATGTTTTTAGTAAGCATAATTAAACTATTTATAATTATTATTTTTAATTTATTAAGTTTAATGTGTAAAACACAAATTAGCTTTTCTGTGCTTTTACAAAAGCGGCCGATTTTATTGTTTTTAAAGTGATACACAGACTAAACTTCGTGTTTTAATTAAAAAAAAAAAATAATAAAAAATAAAATAATATAAAAATAAAATAAAATTAATTTCAATTATAGTGGAAATGAAATTAAATTAAAAAAATAAAAAATATAATTTTTTCATTTCGAGCTCATTTTGTAAAGCTCATTATCTTTCAATTGATTTATCTATAGCTGAATGTGTTTTGTTTTTAATTTTTAATATTTTTGATTAATAACATGTCATTAACTTATTTTTAATAAAAATGTCTATACCGTAAAAAGTACCGCTATAAAGTGTAGTCAAATATGCACAATGCTTGAAATTTTTGAGTGGTAAGGTTTGCGTGGCCACGAGTGTGTAAATGGATATATGTATATCTCTGTATTTCTTATGTTTGTATGTGTGTTGGTGCGTGCAACAGGAAAATATTACAGGCACTGTTGCATTGATTTTCGTAATTGTTTTAACGTCACATAAACAAAAAATGCATATGTTGCATGCCACACAGACTAATATTATATATGCATATGTATATCGGAGTGTGTACGAGTTTGTTTTTTTTTACATTTGCGTTGAGTGGATTTGTCGTGTTACATTTTTAGCGCTTTTTGCGTTTTTTGTGTTAATTTTTTTCACTTTTTGTTTGCTTATTTTTATTATTTAATTTTTTCATTTCTACTTTTATGGCATTGTGCGTGTGTGAGTGCTTTGTGAAATTCAGAAAAAATTATGAAAACCATAAAATCGGCGTATTTATGAGGGTTCGGAACATGTTTCGCTGCCACACTTCCTCAAAACTGTTGCATGTTGCCGCTATTCGAAATCTAATGGGATTGCCTGAATGCCTCCAATGATAATTTATTTCATTTGCTTTCGCATATAAATGTTGTTACACTCATATATGTACATAACGGTACATACAACTAAAACCGTAAATTGTTGCAAGTTTTTCTTTTCCTTCTGCTGACTGCTTTTTCATTTGTACTATTTTTTTTTTTGGTTTTTTGTTTTTATATATTTTCATTTTCTGCATTATGGACTTTTGCATAAATATGCGAAATTATAAATGAACGCTAGGTGGGTAGACCGTTACACATGTACGTACATATGTTTGTGTTGTTAATATTACAAAAATATTAAAAGCCGTGCATTTTAAAAAGCTGCCAAAGAAAAATCGCTCACTATTGAGAAATCCACTGTTGGCCATTATTTGGTAAATGAAAGTTGCCACACTTGCGCACAAAGCTGTTTTGTATATATGTACATACACAAATATGTATGTACACATGAGTATCTATGTAGTACTATAACATATATGTACCTGCCTCTGTATTTGACCGTCCCGAATGTGCTCATAATATGACCGACATTGTTGCCACCAAATGTGCACCAACAAATCGGACAATGAAAAGATCACTTGTTGTTGTCCAAAAATTAAATGGAGACCATAAATCTACATGAAACGCTTTTCAATGTGCTAAGAATGGTCGACATCTTGTCTGCAGCAAGCATATTATCATCTCATTATCTGGCATACTGAATTGAAAATTGACATACATATATACAACTATGTATGTACATAACGGCATTTAAGCATACCCTATAGGTAATCCAATTCGTTTGGAATTACGTTTAAAAACTTAAAGCTTCAGCCACTTTTGCATGAATATTGAACTAGTATTCCACTAGTCGTTAGCGGCATATAAAAACTGTTTTAGTTTGCTTAATATTCCGTCCGATTCCAGAGCTTTAATTGTACTTATACCAAACAAATTTTCATTGGCCATAACAACAGCACCGTTAGTTCTGCTTTTTCAGGTTGAACAAGGAAGCGAAGCGTATGGGTCTGTTAGTGAACGAAGGCAATATGAAATATCTCATGACATCAAACGAACAGACGTCGCACTCTCGAAATGGCTCCTCTTCACTGTTGACAACACCTGGGTTGTTTAATGCGGGTGCTTGATGACGACAGCCTTACCCCATGACGCTCAAAAGCACAGCGTATCAAATCAATGCGTTGTTCAGCGCCCTGAAAATGCCAAGTATTTTCAGTACGCATTGGGAGTGTGCAATGGGCACACTTACCACCTTGATAGTGTTCGAGGCCCATCTAAAACCTCTGCCGTACTTTGGGTCCATTTGAGGTTTCACCACAGCCGCCACGATACTCTCCGATGAGCCAATCCGCATGATCAGGTTGGAGCGAACTCCAAGGGCTCCTGGTCCCCGTGGTACCAGAATTAAGTCACCGGTCAGACCTCGTAGCCGAGACTACTAGCAGTTGAGCTTCCATACAGCTCTGGATTGGGGTTGGATCCCACACACACATTACATACACACCACTCATACAAAAGCTAACAGAATTCCCAGCTAAATGTCTTCGCCGCTTAAACAACTCACGCTCAAACGACATGCAAAAATGCATTCGGAGGCCCATACCTCGTAAGCAGAAAATCCAGACTCAGACAAATACAACGTCCCGCATTGTCCCTACGTTATTGCCACCTACCCCTAACCCTATCATCTAGAAGCCTCCTGCCCCCAGATAGTCACTATGGGCAGTCATAATTTCGAAGTCGTATATAATTTCGTCTATCTTGGAACCAGCATTAACAGCAACAAAATGTGATCCTCGAAATTCAACGCAGAATAACTCTTGCTAACAGGACCAAATTCTACACGTCAGTTATCATCCCCGTCCTGCTATATTGGGTAGGAGCATGGAGGATGACAATGTCTGATGAGTGGGCGTCACGAATTAGATAAATATAGATCAATATTAGCCTATAGTGCACACTAATCAGAGACTTTTTAACAATGTAATAGCATCTCAATAATAGCTTGTTGATTATCATCACTTCAAGTGCGACAATTTTTTATTAACTTACCCGTTCAACCAAAAATGAGCTTCAACGCCGAACGATTTTTTTTTTCGTGAAAATCAGGATTGGCGTGCTTGATGCTTGTTCGACTTCAATTCTCGCTCGCAAATCAAGATCCTTCAGCGAATCAATTGTTGCGCGCGATGACGAATGGACTCATTCAGGTCTTCTTCGATAGTTTACTCCTGCAGCAATAGCATTTTCAGTGCGCACTGTTCCATGGTTACTCGAAATACTGGCTCTGTTGGCGATTATATCGACCGAATATTGGCCAAAGCGCGTCAACCGAACCATTATTTTGGTAATAAATTTCCGCCCTTTGCAAACGTTCTTCCGGAGTAAGTCTGTTCATTATGTAATTGCAAACCAAAGTGAGCATAAATCGATTAACATTTGCCAAAAAGACCAACTCCAAAAAATAAGTTGGCCCATTAAAAACCACACGTCTAAAAAAAATCTTGGTTACCCCAGAAGCATAACTGAGAGCATGAAAAGATCTTGGTTCCAATACCTTGGAAATAAATAGAGTACTCTATGATTTTAAACTGCCTACAATAGCCTGAATTAAAAAAAAAAAAAACAATCTTTAAAACACTGATATACTCAAGCGGTTTTTATTGCCTACCGGGAACTGACCGCTATTAGAAAACTACTTTTTTTATCAAGAATAAATATTGATATTCGGTTTTGTATAGTATCGATAATTAATCAATAGTGCAGACAAGATTCTTTTAATATCTTCACGAAATCACTTCAATCATTAAAGCAGCCTTGTATAATCATTTGTGCTCCGTCTGAAGGACAATAAGAATTCCTAAAATATATTCGGTACGTGGAGAATAGGAAAATTAGGGGGTGGCGAATTAGTCCAGTAATTGGGCATAGTAGAGACCTGTGACCGTTTTGTCCTTTGAATTGTACTTAGTAGATGTATATAGCTTGTGAATTTTAGGAAACGGTAGTCTCTCCCAGCCTTCTATTCCTTCAAACCAGATATTGCTGGATTCATGTTTCATCGTGGATGACGAAATGACGAATTTTGCTATTTGCGCTTAAACTGTGTTATATTCATACCTGGCTCCTACCACGCCGACAGCTTTCTCAAGAATAAAATGCTTACAGGCTCATATATTTCGCGCTCTTACAACAGTCTGTGTTTCCTTGGAGATTATGGACTTTTGTTATGTTATCCTTCGTTCTTGGGCTTTTTTGGGGGCACTAGGGAGTGCCTGACAAAAAACAAATTTTTGACTTTCGATCGTTCTTCGAATACACTGAAATTTCAATAACAAGAAACGACCTATAATTTCTTTCTCAATTTTTCTGAAATCCGCTCTCACCACAACTGTCTCAAGCGGTCTTCTGAAATGTTGACTTGTCGAAGAATAAGTATGTACCACATGATATCAAATTTCTCTTGCAATAGTGGCGCTATCGGATGGCGACGCCAATCGTTATCAGATCGCCCTTGTGCTATAGTATATACATATATATCTTTATTTCTTTATTATTGCTGTCCATCACATAAAAGATATAAAAATCGGAGTAAAAACTAAATCGTAAAATATACAAATTTGGATAATAATCTGGTTACTTAACACCGCCATCTAATACCACACCATGGATTATTAGGTAAAATTTTCGCTACAGGCAATGGCCGAACGCAGCTTGGCAGGTGAATTACAAGCGCTACACATGCAGTGGCGCCACAGTCACCACGCCAAACATAAACAGAAATACTAATGCCATATCAATAGCAATCACCAAATCGGCAGCAAACTACCGTAGTTTAATCAAAGCGGTCGTGCTGAAAAAAGGCTTACACGAACCACCAAACATCGAAAAAGCCATACAATACATTTTCAGAACGCGCGGATTTTCGCTACCTAACGGTAAAAACAGTTACAGACAAAAAAATAAAATAAAAGCGAACAGTTGCTGCCCACTCTTTAACCACCTTTAAGGTGCACCAACAAAACACAGCGCTTAAGTACAAACATATGTGTGTGTGTGTGGATGTTTGTGTTTGCTGGCCAGCGTCGATATGCTCGAAAAGCGGATCAAATTGCGATTGCGCAATTGACTTGGCCAAAAGATCGTAAACGGTAGTTGTCAAAAAATTTATGCCAACATTTGCTGAAATAATTTGTCAGTCAGAAAATTATGCTTAGTACACACACACACCTATAATGTGTCCACCAACAAACACTCTTACATCCATACACACACATATACATTTATGTGAATATATGACATTTCGGTGCATGATATCTGATTGTTTTACATTTTTTATTGCCCTCCGTGTTTCTGCCAAAAGTGTGCGCTCCACACTGCTGATTAAGGACATTCTCACAAGTGCAGTTTTTGCGCAATGCTAACTGTACCGTTACTTAATGGTGTGCTCTAGAATATACTAGAATAATTAAAATACACTTTTGGCATGAATAAACGCATTTATGAGTACTTATGGCGGCTATTAAGCGCTCCTAGCAATTTAATGACTTAAAGACAGGCACACACACACACATATACACACGCACATTTATGTCTAATTAGATGCAGGGGTGTGGCCCACATAGTTCGATTTTATTACTAGTTTTATTGACATAATTGGCAAAGGCCGTATATAAATGAGTTCACCTGCATTGAATGAGAATTCTTGTGCGCCCAAGAAGTAGCCATTTTTGTTGGCAGCTGCTGTGGCTGAGAAAAATCATAATCGCCACTAACTTAATTACAATGTTGCACCTTAGTAGTATGTAATGTAAATGGTTAATTGCGTCGACGAAAATTACATTAAAATCATCCTTCAATTTAAAATATGGGATGTAAACTCGCCCTCAGAGGCCAAATTTATTATATTGAGGTAAGAAACGTCGGATGATGTGGATCGCAGATCTTTATATTAAGAATATAAGGTTTAAACCAATTCCATACATATTCAGTGGTAAACCAAATAATTTTCATGGAAACTTGTCACCCCTCTTAACCAAACTGTACGGTTCCTAGACAGGCAGAAAGACGAGAATCATTACATATGATATATTGATAATATTCGACCGAATTTGAGCTGATGGCTTAACCGCTAGTGCTATATACATATATAAATTGTAATTGTAATTAAATTACCTTTTCAATTAAAAAAAAAAAAAAAAAAAAAAATATTCGACCGAATACACCACGTCCAGCACGCAGTGAAGAAAATATAGCAGCTGTTACTGAGAGTGTGCACGAAGAAAATAAACTGATGTATGGAACGACTCGCCGCTTTTAACGTCGATATCGATATCACTTTACTCCATATATGATATACATAATGGCGGTGTTAAGTGCACCTTAGGGAACCATAGTATGTGGAAAAAAATAGACCTCATGTACCTAATTTACAATTTTCAAACTTCCTATTAACTTTATACCATTTGTGCGAATTAACCACACTATCGTATAAAGGGTGATCCATTTCGAAATTCCCTACTTTTTTTAAGAAAAAACAGAGAAACTTCCAATTTAATGGGAAATGTTAAACAGCGTATTCTCATGTAATCACTTCGAAAAATCTTTTTTTTTTTTATTTTGACAGTAAAACCTATTGAAAACATGCTGTGAAAAATTCAGACCGAAATTCATAGTATTTGATAAATTACAGCTCATAATCGCCGACGTGTCGTAAGCGACTGTTTACCAGGCGCCATGACAAGTCTGCAGCTGCTTCGTTTCTAAACGCATTTTTCTCGAATCATCATTTTCTGAAACTGTCATGGTCCTAAAAAAAAGTATTCAACCGATTGCTTTAACACTTAAAAAAAAAACAAGATTTTCGTGACTTTT
Source organism: Bactrocera tryoni (assembly GCF_016617805.1). Lineage (NCBI taxonomy): Eukaryota > Metazoa > Arthropoda > Insecta > Diptera > Tephritidae > Bactrocera > Bactrocera tryoni. The sequence continues at coordinate 25,748,174 of NC_052501.1, forward strand.
TTTTGAAGTTCGGCATTTTTTTTTAATGAAATTGATTATATTTGGTAGGGACGAAAACCGCTTTTGCTTGTTTACATACCCATTGAGCCTGAAATGTGACTCGTCGCTGAACAAAGTATGACTCGAAAATATGGAATCTTCTTAGAACATTTCAAGAGTCCATACAGCGAAGCTTATGAAGGTCGAGTGGCTTTAGTTCTTGAACAATCTGTAGTTTGTACGCTTTCATTTTAAGGTCTCGACTTAAAATGCTTTTAAACGTTCCACACGTCTGTTCGAGTTTCTGCGAACGAGATCGAATCGCACAGCCTTCGTGTACACTCTCAGCTACAGCTGCAATATTTTCTTCACTGCGTGTTGGATGTAGTCCATTCGGTAGAATATTATGCAATAATGAATGCTGGGTCTCAAGATGGGTGATGGTGTAGCGAATAGTATGCTCAGTAGGCCGATTATGTTGACCAGAAGTTGAGCAACGCGAGCGTAACATATTCTTTACAGAAGGTGAATAAAGTTGAACGATTTGTAAACGTTTTTCTTTTGCAAATCTTTCTATGATTAAATGCCAAACAATACTGAACAAAAATAACATGACGGCTTGACACGAATCGCGCGTGATCTGTCAAAGAAGGATATTGAAAAAGGAACCTCTACTTGGATCACCCGTTAGTTAGACATTACAAAATCCCCAACAAACACGGTAATTTTTCAAAACCCTCCATTTTCTAAATGTTGAACTCCGTCCCTATCCGATTTATAGTACCTATTCTCATTTGACTTAGATTGGTACTCCTTCACTATCCAACATATTTATTGTTTTCTAAACAAATTATCTAATAAAATATATTTTTGTTAATGCAAAAAAGAAATGAACAAGATTTTGCGCTGTTTTAGCAATTCTCACAAAAAATTCACGTATACTATATAATATACATATGTACATACATACATGTATATGTATGTAATATGTGCGCCGTCATAGAAACACACGTAAATGGCCAGTAATGACCATAATTGTTGCAACTCTTTTATGTCATTATTGTCAATTTGCAATGCTATTTATCGCATTACTTGCAACACCAAGTTGGCAGCGTATTTTCACATACATACATACATACGTACATGAGTTGCCACAAACAACGAGCCGGCAATGGATTTAGCAGTTCCTACTCCCCAACTGGACATGTTCGTAAAAACTAACTAAATACTTGTATGTGTGTATGTTCATTTGTGTGTAAAAAGCGAATATGAGTGAACAGAAAGTAATGACAAGAACAACAACCACAGCTTAGGCAGCATGAAAAAGCAAACGACAAAGCTCGTTGTTATGTAATCGTAACTGTAAGTGGTCACTTTCTTGTATTGAACATGTTGTTGCAAAATAATATAAGTCCAAGCGAATAAATATGGCTGGAACAAAAGAAAAAACAAATGATCAATGGAAATCAAAAAACAAAAACAAAACTATGACTATAAAAAATCTGGAAACAAAAAAATCTGGGAGCAAAAATCATTTCAAAAATGAACTCAAGCAAAAAGCAGGCAAGCAATTGCTGCAGCAAAATATCGGGCATAAAAAAAATTATTCAAAAAACTGAAACTTACTTTTTTATTGTTCGATGTCGCGATGTAGTTGTTGTTACTATTTTGTTGTTGTTGTTACTTTTGTTGTTGTTACTATTTTGTTGTTTTTGCTACTTTTGTAGTTTTTGTTACTTGTGTTGTATTTGTTACTTTTGTTGTTGTTGTTACTTTTGTTGTGTATGTTACTTTTGTTGTTGTTATTTGTGATGTTGTTGTTGTTACTTTTGTTAATTGTGTTGTCTTTGTTGTTGTTGTAGTTGTTGTTGTTGTTGTAGTTGTTGTTGTTGTTGTTGTTACTAAATTGTTGTTGTTGCCACGTTGCCGCGTTGACCGACTGACCAAATGTCCGCATGCACCAATTCACCAATTGACCAGCTAGAAATAATTCAATCGCATCGCCAACATTTCGCTTGTGGCATGCAACAAGCGCGCGAATGTATCCATATACTTACATACATATGTACATATAAGTTTATTTATGAATGTGTGTTCACCTCACATATTGCGGGTGTTGCACGTGTTTCTTTAGCCATAGCTTCGTGTACGCAAACCTTTCGTTCGTTGACTTTTGCCCGCCGCAGTGTGTTTGTGTGTGTGTCTGTCATTTTTTTCTTCGGTCACACCGTTGCATTCGGCCTCTTGGCAACATGCTTGTAATTTTTTTTTCGTCTTCGTGTATTTTGTCGCTGTTGTATTTGAGAATTTATTGTCGCCAAGATTATCCGCACTGTTGGCGCTCTCAAATGGGCGCTGTTAGTGCACTTTAAATTTATAATCTGCCCCTCCAATCAGCGGTCATATTTCATAATTCGAACAAGTCGCTGGTAAGTGACCACAACTTACGTACATACATACATACATATGTACATACATACGCATGTGCATATGTATACCTAAATTTATGCATAGTACTAAATTGATTTCATAGGTCAATAAGATTGTTTAATGTCGCAACATGTTGCACAGTCAATAATAGTTCCCATAACGGTTTTTTCTGATATCTAAAACGATTCAAGATTGATATAGGCTTTTATATGTACATAATTCAAGTTGATCAGGAGTGATATTGATTTCCGGATATTTGTCTTTCTGATAAACTGTCCAAAACTGATACCGCAACAGAGACGGGGCACTGTGCCACCCACAAAATAATATTGTTTAAGGATACATTAAGTGCTATGATATAAGAAGATGGTTCGTTAAGCTCTTACTATCGAAAAAACGGAGACGCTTAGTAGAACCTTTGGACGATTTGTCTCCCCCATGTATAATAGATCACACCTTGTGAATCCTTTCTGGTAGCCATACTAATCTAGCCGACGGACAGTATTCACATTTCGTGGCCTGAGGTGACTACTACCTGCGTAATATAGCCTTCAATCAACGACCAGCCAATACGAGATTTTAGAATTTTGCTATCCATATGAGAATTAATTCAAATCTTTGGGTCCGATTCGGTTGAATTTGACTGTATCCATACGGCAGTGAAATTTTTTTGCGATAACACATCCAAGGATTGGAGCTTAATGTGCTCTGCCCAATCCACAGGGGGACTTCACAATTTTTCAAAAAGCTCATTAGCTGCAAGTGACCATATGAGTGATGACAATACAGCCTCTTGAGGAGTTCCCGTTTGCGCTAATCTGTGCAATCTGGCTTGGTTTTATTCTGCATTAATCTTCCTGCAGCTCAATAGAGCTTTTAACCTTATTTTATCATGGCGCATAAACTAAAGCCGCATCGTAGCCAATCATCTCCAGTTTGAGATGGAGTTTGGCAGATGCCACCTTGCTTTTATTCAGAATCATTTGAAGAACTTTCATTCTCTTATTCGGGTTTCTTCACGTTGAAGCTCTAGCTCTCCTTTATCTACTTCATGGAGCTTTAATGTGGCTTCTATGATCTCACATAGAACATTTTCCAAGCAAGTTTGTTCGTCGTTTAGCAAGCGAACAGGAGCGCAAACGAGCTCGCCCAGCATAAAAACAAGGTGCATGCATACATATATTTGTTAAATTCAAATCTACGCTGCACTCTGTGCCGAGATGCCTTTCCCTTCTTTCATGTCGGTTTTTTTCTTTTTTCCTCCCTCGCAGAATTGATCGAACTAAACTGTCATTCTACCAGGCGAACAGCAATGCAACGAATGCCCTGCCAACCATGATTTTTCTTGTAATGTCATGTAAATACATGTAATATTCGGTTTGCGTCTTTGCTAAAATTCTTCTGCGCCTTCTGTTAACTTAAATATACATACATACATATGTATTTGTTTGGATTCTGTCGACAAATATATTATATTTATGTATGGAGTTCACTAATATAACTATTTATTTCCACTGGCTGCCTGCTTGACACCGATGGCTTTAACCCTTTAGTTTTTTTGTTTTGTTTTATACTAAGGTGTACCATATAATCCCCACGAGCCTTAAATTTAACGAAATCAAATGTTAGAAGCAAATAAAAAAAATTTTGCGCTGCTCCAGAAAAAGTCGAAACGTGACTGCCGTCAACTGTCAACTCATATTTGGCATTATGTTTACGGCGGTGCACAAACAACATTTCACTATTTTGGGAATACTTGCAGCGGCAACCTCTGAATACAATCAATTCACGTATGTACTATATGTCTGTAGTTTATCTGCAAGAGCTATAATTTAGTAACAATTGTGAGCATTTAACGGTATGTTCATACATTTTGTGCAATTATTCTGTTAGCCATAGAAAAATTGTGTTAGATATACGGTGAATGAGCAAGCAGCCATAGATTGATGTAAATCAAAATTATTTTGGTTGTACTCTAAATAGATATGTAGGTATGTACATATCTACCATTGTAACTGTAGAGCACGTAAATTTTAAGTCGATAGAATGCGTACAAAATTTATGATTGAATTAACCGTGTAATTATAGCAAATTGTTGATTTTAGGAGATGTCAAAATTGCTGTTGTAATAACGTCAAATCGTTTTGTCAGCGGGAAGTTGTTGTAATATGGAACGATAAACACTTCGCTTTTTAATTAGAAAATATTTAAAGATATAATATTAATTTTTTAATTTTTCATTAGCTTTTGACTACGTTTACATAAAATAAAGGTAATATGCTATATTTTATTTAATTGTAAAAAATAAAAATAATATTAATATCTTTTATAATTATATAATATTATTATATATTATATACTCGTATTATCTAATTACCATATAATTATATATATTATCTAATTAGGTTATTTTGTTAATCGCAATATTAGGCTATACGAATAATCGGTTTTCGGATTATTTGAACAATATCAAGATTCCTAATTTATATATTTATATCCTGTTTTATTATATATTGTTTTAAATAAATTAAATATAAGTATATTTACTTTATTTATTTTTTTTGTAGTTTTGCCCGCTATGTACATATGTATGTAATACAACCAACTTTAGCTACACTGGTCACCCTGTCAAGAATCAAGTAATGACACCACACACAGATGTCGCTCAAAGTTTTCAGCGTCAGCTGTTTGCGCCACACAATATTTTTTTGCACGCAAGTGTTGTGTATAAAACTATTTTCTAAATAAAAGTGGTCTTCGCAGTAAATAAAGCGATGAGTGAATTAAATAGTGAGGATGATGTATTTTTCGACGAACTAATAGAAGATGAAAATGCCGATGACGAATCTTTACCAAACTTTGCGTTTCCAAATCTCAAAGGTATAGCGAAATAAAGCGGTTACACGAGATTATTTACATCTTACAAGCTATACCCATTAACAGGTGATCCTGATTTGCTTTGTGAATTCAATACCAATGATGAGAACACAATTGGTACTAGTGAATATTTGGACCAAGCCATCATAAGCAATTTAAGCACATTGGAATTCAAATGGAATAGTGAATGCTTGGTAAAATATTAGATGGATGCTGATGTATGAACAAAATTTACTTTTTTTCGTATATGTATGTACATAGATTTGTACGGAGCAATTTGAGGAGTACCAGGAATTGCTGGAGCATTGCAAACAGTTCCATAAAAATGAGTTCGATGAGTACACATGCACCGTCGGAGATTGTGATGAGTTAATTGCGGATGAGGATGCGCTTGCCAGGCACTTGGTATTGAGACACAGTGATTTGCAGAGGTAAGCAAAAAATATACAATTTTTTTTTTGTATTAATATGTGGTTGTATTCACTATTTGGTTGCATTCTAATGGATTGTGTGTTTATATATTTTTTGTAGTATCAAAATATATGGCAGCTGTCCGTTTTGTGATCTACGTTTTTCCAACTTTAATGAACTTAATAAACATTCATGCTATCGTAAAATTAATAGAAGGGCTTGCATACAGCCTTATTGCCAATATTGTAAGGAGGAGTTTGTCTCGCATAAAAGGTAAATATTTCTTAGTTTTATAAATAACTTTCATTTGAAATGTGTATTGGTGTATTTAAGATTCCTGTTTCACCTGCAATTTCATTTGGCTAAGCGGCGAGCCAAGGTTTGCATGATATGTAACACCGAATTTTCCGATGTGGAAAACTTTTTCCTACATGTAAATTATCAGCACGAATCACTGAATAAGTTGGCATGCAAAATGTAAGCATTAAATACTTGAACTTCTAAATACTATATTTTATAAGAACATTAAATAAATGATTTCTACAACAGCTGTGATCGCGTTTTTGCTGATTTGGAGACATACAGCGCACATGAAAACATGCACAAATCAAATCCGAAATACAAATGTGATGAATGCAGCAAAGTTTATTATAATAAGAAATTACTACTAAAACACAAGGTGAGTAAGAAATTCGTAAATAAACAATGCTTAATACATTCATTCCATATTTCTAGGTTAATTTGCATTCCGCAATTGAGTATAAATGCGACTTGTGTCCGAAAATATTTCCAACTTTCCCTATTTTACAAAATCACTTGAAGTGGCATAATACAGAAGCTGAAGTCCACGTATATACTTGCACTAATTGTGGCTTGCTTGCAGGTGATTGTGTCAAACTACAGGCATGCATTAATTTATACATAAAATTATTAAATTTATAATTTCATAAAAAATTTCCTAACTTTTTAGAAACATACCGCAGATTGCTCCTCAGACTGCTTCGAATGCGAAATTGAAGATGAAATATTGACAGCGGCTTACAGCTGTCATTACTGCGCGCAAGATTTCAAGGATAAATTTTCGCTCAGCAAGCATCGTGCTACGGGCATACATAAAAGTGAGAAATTCATCTGTCCCATTTGCAATGAAGAGCTTGACAGTGTAAAAGCAAAGCGCTTGCATATGTATACGCATAAAAATTATAAAAATTTCCTAGAAAATCTACCACTTAAGCGCCTTCTAATGTGTGATGTGGGCGTAAGTTAAAGAAATTCACAAAATGTCTGCATCTTAAGCATGATTTTTGTATATTTATAGGATTGCGAAGAGTGCTATAGTGACTGGGCTGCCTTGCAGCGGCACAAAACGCGCATACACAAATCAAATACATGCACAAAATGCAATCAAAAGTTAGCTGATGCAGCGGAACTGCAAAAGCATTTGAAGCAATGCCAAGCGACTGCATTAACATGTCAGTTTTGTGATAAAATATGCCCAACAAAAATGTCACTAGCTGTCCATGTAGCTAGAAGGCATAATAACAGTACGTCGAATTTTTGGAAACTGCTTTCTTTATATTTTTTTGCATAAAAAAATTTTATAATTGCAGAAAATGTTGTCTGTCCACACTGTTCCGTCGGCTATAAAGATGAGCAAACCCTACAACAACACATAGAATATTCACACGTGCCTGCGCCTTGTACGAATTGCGAAAAAGTGATCAATTGCAAACGGAATTTAGAGATTCATATGCGTGTGGTGCATGACACAGAAACCAGATATTTCTGTACGCACTGCAATAAAGGATTTTATCATCGTTCGCAGAGAGATCTGCATGAAGAGAGTGTAAATATGTTGTTTTGTTGCTATGTTTATGTTTAAATACAAATTTGATTTGTTTATGGTATTTTGCAGGTGCATCCAGACTCGATCTACAAATGCGGTCAATGTAATTTCAAAACGAAATATGCCAAGTCTTTGGAAATACACATAGCGAAGCATTTGAAAAAGCTGGAGTTTAAGTGTCCGCACTGTGATAAATCATTTGGTCGCAAAAACACGCTCACTTTACACATCAAGCGACATAAAAATGACAAGCCGTAAGTAGTTTTTACTACAATTATTTCCTAAAGCTTAAACTGAAATATATTATTTTTCTACGTGTAGTTTTAGATGCTTCGATACCATTGTTGATGGCTGTGACGCAGCTTTCATCACACGTCCGCTGTTAAATAATCACATTAAAAGCAAACATTCCGTGCATCAGGTTAAGCCGAAGAGCGCGAGCGAACAAAAGCGGCGACTTGGAACGCAAAGAAAGTCGTGTATAAAGGAAATTGTTACGCAGGAGGCACCCTTTGAAAATACGGCAATGCTCGAAATCAACTCAAGTGGTACAATGTTGACTGCAGATAGCAGCTTTGCCGATGTTGCGGGTTTGTCACACGCAGTTGATGAGAATTACATGTTGCTCGTGGTGAATGATGAGCAACTGTTGGCACTGGACGGCACAGATATTTCAGCAAGTTAAAGATTTTCCATGTTTGGCTGAGGATATGAATAACAAACTTCCCCACAGTACATTTATATTCTAAAATTGTTTTTGTTGCAATTTTAAATTGTTTTAATAAACAACTAGTTTGCATTTATATGATTACAAGCAACGTCTATGCTGGTTTTTATTACTTGCAAGCGCACTGCAGCTGAATTTATAAATATCTCCGGTCCATATACCTCGCGCCACGGCGCATTTATGTATTTCTTAATTGTTCGTAAGTTATACAATATGCACTTTTTTTATTTGTTTTATATCTGATTTAAAACCACTACAACAACAAACTACACTTGTATATAAATATTTATGTGTGTACATATGCCTTGTATATGTATATTGTACGTACATATGCCTTTGTGCCGTTGTATAATGAATTTGTATAGATATTGCATTTATAATTTGTTAAAACACACACAAACACTACAACTAACTGTACTCAGCCTACAAATAATTAATGTAGCGCAATCACGTAAATTTGACTGCACTTTTACATGGTATTAAGTGTGAATGTAATTAACAGAGCGTTTGCAAGAAAAATTGGCGTATTCCCGTTTAGAATGTTATGTTCGTAGCTGCTATGTATGTAAATATACATAAGAAATAAAATTGTCAACGTTAATTTGTCTTTTTTGATTTTTTGGCTTGTTTGGTTTTCAATTTCTCCTTCTTCTTCAGTTCCTTCTCCATCAGCGATTTGTACAGTTTGTAGCCGAAGAGCGCTGCAAAAAATATTAAAGAAAAAATAATAAAGTTAATAATTGAAAGTTGCATTTAAAATATTAAATATATATAATCGATAAACAAAAGTCGATTAAGAAAAAAATCTTAGTGGCACAACCTAATTTATATGGAGCACAGCATTCCCATTATACGCACTTTATCACCAATGGCTTGGAAAACCAATTTAAATTTGGTATTTATGTTCCTCCACATAAAAATATTCCATATTTGTTAAAAACATAAATAATAAATGACATCACGAATTTTACATGGAACATTCGTCCATTTTAACACTCAATTGCCGATTTATCATCGTGTATCAGCTTTGCCAGATGCTAGAGCAAGGTTCACATACAATTTCTGATGTTTGACCACTTCGACCACAAGTTTTAAGTTGGCCTTTTGTTTGTGACCTTGGTTTTATTCCAAAGACGAATTTTAAGAGAATAATGGAATTTAAGTGAAACTTACTTCACGATCGATTAATGCACATACGGAGGTTTGTCCATAAGGGAAATAATGCATTCAAAAATAATGGAATCAACATTTTAATTATTTTTTTTTTACTTTGTAATCCCAAAAATTATAATTAAAAATAAATTTGAAATTTTCGAATATTGCATTGTAAAAAATTTTAATCGCAAAAATCATATGAAAAACGTATTTTTTTTTAATTTTCGATCCCAAATACAAGTTAAAAAAAATAAGAATTAGTACAAAATAGCGGATCGAAAAGTTGAAAACATTTTTAACACCAAAAGTCGGAGAAAAAGTAAAAATAAATTATATTAAAAAAATCAGAATGTTTTGTTGCTAGACCATAGTAAATCGATATCGGTGGTTCAGCCTTTTGGAGTGAAAAGTATGTGTGCATCAATGACTCAAAAACTAAAGGATTATTGCGCTCATATATGGTAAGCTTGTTACGCTGATCATTTATACGGGTGATCCAAGTAGAGGTGCTTTTTTCAATAGCCGTTTTTTACGTCGAGATCTTAAATTGAAAGCGTAAAAAATACAGCTTGTGCAAGAATTGAAGTCGCTCGAACTTCCCAAGCGACATCGCTTCGTTCTATGGGCTCTTGCAAAGGTGCCAAAAAGGTCCGACGTTTTCGAACAAAATTTTATTCAGCAATGAGGCTCATTTCTGGCTCAATGGGTATGTAAACAAGCAAATTTGCCACATTTTGGGCTGAAAAGATTCAAGAGCTGCTAGTTCGTACAGAAAAAACAACGGTTTGATGTGGTTTATGGTCCTGTGGAATCATCGTTCTATATTTCTTTAAAAATTAAGCCGGTGAGAACGTAACCGTCAATGGCGAACGTTATCACGCCATGATAACCGACCATCTGATGCCTGAAATTGAAGCTCGGGATCTCGGCGACATTTGGCCACGCCACTTCTCACACATCGCATCAATCAATCGATGTATTGAGAGAACACTTCGGTAAGCAGATAATTTCACGTTTTGAGCCGGTCGATTGACCACTACGATCGTGTGATATCACACCGTTAGACTTTTTTCTGTGAGGATATGTAAAGTCTATGCGGACAATCCCGCTTCGATTCAGGACTGTGAGTAAAACAACACGCGTATCATTCGCTAGTTACCAGTACAAGTGCTCCAACGAGTCATCGAAAATGTTCTTCGGAATAACAAACATTACCCATTAAATTTGAAGCTTCTGTGTTTTTTCTTTAAGAAAGTAAGGAACATCGAAATGGATCCCCCCATGTATCTATATATTCTGTATGGTCTCCGATGTTTCTGTAACAAACTTAATATGTACATATGTATGTATGTACTGTCCTGTTCAGTTTATAAAAAAAAATTCTGCGATTGGTGTAAAGTCCATTTTTAATTAAAATCAAATAAAGATTGTAATTTCTTTAAGTACTGAGACTGCATTATCTCTGCAATATAAAATATTTATATGTTTGTACATACATACAATGTCTAATATTTGAGCTTAATTAAGCACACACGATTTATTTGGTTTTCATACCGAAACAAACACTAATAAACATACATTTAGTAAGAGATAATTATTTAGAAAAATCTTCTTTCGAAATGCCGCAATATTGTTGACTGAGAGATATTGGTTTAGAGAGAGTATTTTACTGGTTAAAAGCATCTAAACGAATTGGAAACTTCAAAACATGCTTAGATAGCAAATGTCAAGGTAAGAAGCGGAAAGTAACTTATAAAAGCCGTTAGACAACTTTCTTTTTTAACGTGCTGTTTTATGCGTGCGCGTTCAAAATAAACAAAAGATACAAAAAAATGTTAATTGTTTCGGCTAACTTTTGTTTTGAAGCTATGAACAGCTGTTGAAGAGTGGCAACTGATAAAAGGTTTCAAGAGTAATTTTGACAGATAAAAAAAAAAACAAAATTTTCCAATAAAAGTACATCTGAAGCGACACGGTTTCACTATTACTCTTTTAATTTTCAACTTTCACTATAATTATTATTTTAGAAAAATCATCAATCGATTCAAATCGACTTCACAGCGTGCACAACACAATGACATGACAAATATTTTATCATTTGCATTAGATATCAATGAATTCCGATTAAAACACGTTGTAGCGGCGTGTAACCACTTGTTTGCGCCAAGCTTATGAAGCGCAAAACTACAAAATACACACATAAACAAAAAAACTTAAGCAATAAATAATTAGCCTTTGCACCACAAAAATTCAACTTTCAATGCTACACACGCAACTAGTTTAAAAAAAATTATCAAAACTTCGCGCACAGCTATTAACACAAGCCTGTAATAATAAAAAATTTTGAAATAAAAAAATAAATAAACAACTCGCAACACACCAATCACCAAAAGCACCGTGAATAACAACGCCGCCACAATGGAGTAATTGTAGACTTGTTGGAAATTCGTATATTGCATTAGCTTTTGCTCGGCATGCTCGATGGTGTTGCGCAGCGTATCCTTGGCGTTGTGCAGAAACTCAACACGCTCCTGACCGGATAGTGACTCGACCTTCTCCTGCAGCGCGTGAATTTTATTGAGCAACCGTTGTGCATAACTGTTATCACCGCCAATTCGGTGTATGATCGATTGCACTGTGCTTTGCAACTGATCGATTATGTGAAGATGTTCGCCGCCGCCGGTTGCCATAATCGTCAGAACATATGTATGTATATATGCGCACGCCGAGTCTGTCTGTGATGCTTATGTGTTTGTGTGTATGTAATGCAGGTTTGTGCACACCGGCGCGCAGCGTTAGAAGCACAAAAATTGTTTTGTACGAATGTGCTAAGTGACGGCGTTCAACTGCCAACAAATGTGAGTCCAACAAGTGGAGAGACCGCCGTTCGCTGGTCGCGCTTGAATACTGGGAGCACGCGAGCGACCGTGTTGTCTACAAGTATTTGGCTAGACGAACTACAAAATGCGGTGGGGAAGTAACAAAACAAAAAATATACCGAATGATAGCCGCTTGGAAGTTGGCGCTCAGCGTTTTTGTTCTTTATATGTACATACATATGTATGTATGTATGAGAATGTGTAAGTTTTTCTATTTTAGCTTTGCTCTATTTATTTTATTCGAATTGATGATTCGCTGAGGAAACTTCAACTTACACATGTGTACTTGCAGCCAGAACATATTACCGATAAACTATTATGTCAATACGGTTTATTTAACATACAAATAGAAATTTATGTGAGTAATAAATGTAACAAGCTTGCACTATTGAAATTGGTAATAGGTAAAGATAAGCGATATTAGATAACTCAAGCGTAATCGTTTGTGAAGTATTTAGGAAATTCTTTCTTTATACACATTTGTAGTCACAAGAAATTACCGCCAAAGCGATGTAACCAATGCTCTCCTAGTATAAACATCAGAATAAAACTTTGAACAAATAGAATCGAATATGTAAATTCCAGTGCCTAAGAATGATATTCTACAGAAAATATCGCTCAATCTGTGCCAAGACTTCCCTCAAATATTGAACTTTTCAACTTCTGGGTTAAAAACCCCAAAAACTTAGATATTTGAAATTTTCACATACATTTTGAGGTTATATGAAAATGGTGTCAAAACAAAAATTTTAGATTTTTTGCAACTTAGACATATAGCTTTTTCCCAAAGGACTCGTAGTTTTGCTGGAAATCGAAATAAACTCCTCTTAAGTATAAAAATGCAATCACCCTCTGCGTTTTCTTTTCCCGTCCTCAGATAAATTACTTGTTCTTTAGTTTTTGTTGTTTTGAAAAACAATAAAGCGGTTTTCGATTATTTAAATTTGGTTTGGTCCCTAAACCCGAAATATAAAAAGTAACCTACGTATTTTAACAAATGTTCCGTTCCGTTTCCACGACAGTTGGGTCTACGTAACCAGATTGAAACCGAATTTTGATCCGACCAAGGATTTAAAATTAATCCAAATTATATGTTGAAATTAAGATAATATTGATACACATATTAAACGTTTTCGCGTGTTAAAATAAATTAATAAAGGTACATAGATCCAAACAAATGACAGTCCCAACAATTTAACACATTTAAAACCAATCCATTGTTGCTTACCAAATAGAAGCACAATAATCGCAATCATTGCAAAGAATATTGCATAATCCCAAGAGGAATGTACGGGTCCAGGTTGAGCATAGCGGCGCATAAAATCCTCTGCGGAGCCTTCTTGTGGATTATAAAGGTTCTCCTTAAGATTAGCCTTCTCCTCATCGCTTATACCGTCCATTTGTTCGATTAACTTCCAAACCTCATCCACACTGGGCATCTTAAAATCGCCCTTGGGATCACCGAGATTTCCATAGGGATCACCAGAACCAGCGGCAAGTGCTGCAACGTCTTCGGCGAATTGTTGTTGATTTGCTGGATCATTAGCCATTGTCAGCGTAGTAATTGGCTGTTTGTCAAATGTGTTTGTTTACTTGTTGTTTTGGTAATGTTCGTTCACTTTGGCACGCAAACTTCTTGTTCACAATTTAACTGGCGCTTTAACGAAATTCTAAGGCAATTTGCAATGTTTTTATTTTGAAAACGTTTATATAATATTTTTGTATTATGCAATAACTGGAGTATAATTTTATTGTTGTAATATAATATCAAAATGGAGCAGGATGTTTGCAGAGAGGGGTGAATGCAACTATAGTAACATAAAAAAACTGACAACAACAAAAATCTAATCTAAATCTAATGGGCTTTGACAGTAAATTTCGGATCGTTAATGCATAACATACAGTATATTTATTTGAAGTGGATTTTTATATACGGTTTATTTTAAATCTTATATAAACAACTAAAGATGGAAGTTGGAAATAAAATGATATGATAGGTTTTTGTTTAAAAACAATTATTTTATAACAATCTAAGTAAAAATTATTTGCAAAAAGAAAGCTGTTCTAACAGATTCTCAAATATATTTTCAACATAACAGAAAAATAGGAACGGACCCGGTTTTTTATCCGGCCGGATGTTCATCGCGATGTTTACTACCGCTACAACAACAACTATAGACATAGCTGGGACAAAAGATACAGACTAGACTAGAAGTAGTCACAAAAAAATATTGAAATATTTTAGTATCCGATCCAATAAGACCTTTTGTTACGATCTATTGTACGTAACACGGACAGATGGATTTTCCTCCAACCAGAAGTATCAATCAGACATCATGTTTGCACCAATAAAATTCACTGAATTATTACCGTTGATTTTTTTAGAATAACAACATGATGAACATTCACAATAGTAATGGAACCCAACGATTTATTCAGCTTCACAAAGATCGCTCTTTGGATTAACAGTTCGCTAATGCATGCATGACTGACTAGTCGGAAAACCATTCAACATCATTGTACCCGAAATAGGAGGTAAAATTGGATAATACCAAATCTATGCGGCAAATTAGAAAGGTTAGCAAGGTCAATTAATATTTTTTTTTTCCAAATTTGATATAAAATATGTTTTATGAATGGTTCATTATGTACTGATTTTTTTAATTACAATAATATGAAAAATATTTTAAAATATATACATATATGTATGTATATCGGCATTTTGAAAACTACAGCAGTGCGCTAAACTTTAGAGTTTAACTTTTCTCCAATTTATTATGGCTTCACCAAAATATGCAATGAAAAGCACCACAAATTTTAAAGTTCAAAAACATCTGGCACCATTGCACTCTAGCTATTATTATACACTAGAGATAAAATTCAAACAGACCAGTCAAATTCAAGTGACAACTTAAGCAATGGAGTGTAATAAGCAGTCGTGGCCGAGTGGTTAAGGCGTCTGACTCGAAATCAGATTCCCTCTGGGAGCGTAGGTTCGAATCCTACCGGCTGCGATAATTATTTTTTGTTTACTTTTTACAAAAACATTTTAAATTTTGAAATTTGTTGAACTTATTTATATTTAATATGGAATAATTATTATTTT
This sequence comes from Bactrocera tryoni, assembly GCF_016617805.1. Taxonomy (NCBI): domain Eukaryota; kingdom Metazoa; phylum Arthropoda; class Insecta; order Diptera; family Tephritidae; genus Bactrocera; species Bactrocera tryoni. The sequence continues at coordinate 25,763,584 of NC_052501.1, forward strand.
AAATAATTGTGTATCCGCGTATTGAGGCTGAATTTATTTAAATTCGCCACATATACAAATGTATAATAACTGCTTTAAAATATTCCTGCGTTTCACTCCCTCTCTGCACATTATTTATCACTGCTCATCAATTTCCACGTTTGTAAACAAACGCAAATTTATTTAATATGTTTTCAAAATATACTAACATTGTTTAAATATAATTCAAATTAATTAACCAATTAGAAGTTTTAAATTCGCAGCCACGTTGTAGTTCACTGAATTAGGTACTGACATTATTTAAAAGCATTCTGGTCAATAGGAGTATGCCGTGTAGGCATATCACTGTTTTGTAGATATTTAAATCATAAATAATAAATACATGAGATAGTATTCCAGCAGACCATAGAAAAAAATGCTAATCTACACAAAATAAATAAACTCTCATTTTTTGTGCAGATTTCTTGACAACGTCAGCATTTTTCGACCACCACCACCTTTACAATGGTCAGCAAAAAAAAGTAAAAGAAATAAATAATACATACTTATAAATGGAAGTATTTTTGTATACGAATTATATATGAACAAAAAATTCAGTAATTTAGAAATTAATACAATATTTATGTTAGTGTGTAAAATACATGTACATATATACATACATATGTACATATACCTACACATACAGCGGTATCGGAAGGAATACTATTGAAATATGATAAGATAGGAAAAATTTACTTTTTGAGACTGTTATACATACGTAGGGGAATGTGTTTAACTTAAGAGAACTTGCTGTCGGGGCTTCATTATCAGCTAGAATACTTTATAATACACTAGTAAAGTAACTTTAGCATGCATGCACTTATCAAATCATGTAGAATAGAAGTACACGAAATTGATTTTAAATTATTTGTTTCTATACGCGTACACAGAACACTAAAGAGTAGATCTAAAGGATATATGAGAGGATTGGGATAGTCTTAGTTAAATTGTATAATTCAAAAACGAGAATGCAACTTAAAGGTTTTATTTATGTTTGTAACAATTACAGCGTAGCATTGCAAAAAAAAACTGATTTGTAAGTAATTATGTTAGATTCTTTCTTCTTCGATTATTTTTTGTTAAAGGGTATATTTTCATCGGAAAATGTGAACGACCGCAAAAATGCAATTGGAAAAAAGAAAGCAACCGGTTTGTAGTGCAAATACAGTTCTCAGCGAACTTTTTTGTTTTGATAGCATAATAGGACGTGGAAAAAATAATTGAATAAAGTCTAAACAAATAAATAACTTAACATTAGACACATGACAGCTTGATAATCCTACATGCATTCTTTACTAGAATATATTGACAATATTTGAACTCCCACTTACCAGCTAGTCCAAATACAACAACAGCCGGTACATAAAATGCCAGATTGGGAATGCTTTGTTGGAATGGTGATGATGAATCAGTTAAATCAACCATTTTTTACACAATTAATTTTTAACAAAATAAACCATATAAATTAATTTAAGCAGTGAAGACAAAAAGTCCACTTGACTAAAGCTTCGTCTGGTTGAAATATTTGTAAATCAAATTGGAGTCTGTGATCTTCTGACAGCAAACAAATATGCATTGAAATGATATTCACAATGAGGTTTTGTTACGATTAAATATCGATAAATTTTTTTGTCTAATGAAAGCAAAAAACTAATGTTTAAATAAAGTTGTATGGTGCGTTTAACGCTAGAATTATGTTTTATATTGGTAACTTTATGGAAACAAAATTTTGAGTTTATTGGTTCGGTATGAACTATTTTCATTATTAATAAATGGGTTAATGGCATTTGACACCTTTAATATATTGAAGATATCAATTTTATTTTATAAAGAGAAATATTATATAATAACAACTTTAAATGTATTTCTAAACTGAATATATTTAAATATTTATTTATTTTCCGAAAGCTTCGCGAATTATTCACAATAATCAAATAAATCAATTACTTTCTTGTTTCCGTCATTTCTTTCGTTTGACAGCCACACACATTTTGACAACAGCTGGTACTTGACAACTTTCCGTGTGAGTGCACAAACCGAATTTTGCGAGTCGATTGGAAAACTTAAAAATAATTTCGAAATAATGAAGGCTATCTACAACTCTTTATTCAAAAGGACTTCCACATATGCCGTGGGAATAATGGCATCCGTGTTCTTCTTTGAACGCGCATTTGAAGTGGGGTCTACACAACTTTTCGAATCCGTCAATAAAGGAGTAAGTTGCAAATGATTTCAACCTACACAATTATGTAAGAACTTATTTGACAATTTGATTTGTTCATTATTTTAGAAACTGTGGAAGGATATCAAGGGCAAATACGAATAAGCTAAGAGACTTCAATGGCTTTTGGTACATTGTAACGAGGGAATACTACTTGCTATCAATGAATTAAAAACAAACATTCAATTAGAATAAATGTAACATTTATTACTAAACAAAAACGAAAAAAAATGTTTATTTCTTAGGTGTTTCCTCTGTCTTTGCCTGTTGTGCCGGTTGTAGGTGATCTTCTAATACATCCCATGGCTTTTCATGCCGCACAGCATCCCAAGGCAATGGCGCAACGTATCGTTCAGGTTCTTGCAACTTAACTCCATTTTCTTCCAATGTTTTCAGAAACTTTTCAACTTTACCTCCGGCAACGGCGTCAATATTGCAAGCCATTTCAGTAATGCCTGACTGAAGGCATCTCATTGCCAGCACTCGAGCAAGATTCACAAAAGCAGGAGTATCTGTGGTTTTGTAGAGATGCTTTTTTATTGCCCATTCCGAGGTGCTCGCACCGACAATAGGACCATTCTGAAAATGTCTGACTTCTGCAGTTACGTAACGTCCGCTTACAGTCAACTCCAACTTATGCCAAAACGAACGTCCAGGTTTTTCCAAAAAATAACCGTTGGGTTTATGTGCAATACGCAATCTCTCCAGATTTCTTGGATTTCGGTTTATTATGACTGGTTCTCCGGTGGGTTGGCTGATCTCCTTGATTTTACGCAAAACGCGAGAGGATCTAAGCGGTTGAAAATGGCCCGACATATTTTAATTGATAAATTAATTCAATAATTAATAAATTATTAGTTTTTGGAAAACAATTTTCTGGCTATGAAAAATATTGAATGTTGACTTCTTCAAAGGTGTGCTGCTGATAATAGCCGTTGACAGCATGTACAGATAATTGCGCTGATCTTTACGTAAATTCAACGACGGTGAATAATGTCCACTTTTTCATAAGAGCGTATTCTACTTTTTTAACGATTTCGACAAACTACTCTCTATATTGATTTTATTATTTTCCCATTTTAAGTAAATTATATTAACTATTATTTTAGCTTGTAATTATTAATATTACTAATTATTAATCATGCGAACTCGTCGCATTGACTATTCACCGCGAAATTCAGCCGTTCACAAATAATTCACAATGAAAATGTAAATATTTACGAATATGTACAAAATAAACGAAAACATAACAGCAAATGTCAAAAGCGCGTAAAAGATAAATAATTCTAATTAACTTTTGCAAAATTAAGGCATGCGCCAAAACAGGAAACATTTTAACAATCTGTGTTGACCATTGCCCATAATCGGATTGGGCACTTTGGTGGTTCGGTGTGGACATTTTGTCTTATAGTATTATTAGCAGAGTTTGGTGTTTGAAAACGTGATACATATCAATAATAATGCTGTTGTCTGTGGCGGGATTAAATTTGTGTGGCCGAATGCGGCTCCTAAATCGTGGGAGTTGCATTGCCATGGCGCGCATACAGAAACCTTGCACTGCCGGATATCCAACTTCATCGAAAAAGGTGAGTAGAAATCTGTTACTTGCAAACAATGGCTTGAGGCTTCATTTTCAAAATCGATCCAATCAATTACCTTGAGCTCATGGACACTACTTTCAGAACTCTTATGGTTATGTGACAGAGTGTCACGTCGATAAGTTTTTGAGTGGTTCTGTTAAGTAGGCGAACGCAATTACGACACAAAAGCGCGCCACTCATAAAGCATTTAAACAGTGCTAAACTCTGTAAATGCTATTGAGATTATAGGTTATTTGTTATAATGCATGTGCAGAATATATAGTATTTGAAGTATACAAGTTTGGACAAACATGTGTCATTTAGTTTTTTTTGAACTCGTCACAAAATTTATTTTACATGTGTATATTCCATGGTTATCCAAAACCTAAATTGAAAGTGGCGAAAAACACATCTAGAAATGGATGTTTCCTTTTTAATCACATTTTAGAACTGTATGATTATAAACAATTTTTAAAATGCACACTATGTATTGGGATTTGGAAAGGTTACTTTTTTGTACAAAAAACAATCAATTCAACTAAGAAATTAATTAAAATATCAATTAGGGATAAGCTTTTTTATTAATTGCTATATACACATACATACACTTTAATAATAACCGTTTTAATATTTATTAGTACTATTGTATCTCTTTACAAGTACTAATATGTGAAAATATTTCTGAAAAAATATTTCTTTATTTCTTGAGATATAAAATATTAGTATTAATTAAATTAATTTAACCACAAATGAACAAGTTTTTCCGACGCTATTATATTTACCTTCACTTCAGTTTTAGACATCATTGTCTATGCAATAAAACGATGCAAATAAAAGCAAACCGGTGGTAAAAGTGTCAACACGTTTAGTGTGTAGTACTTTGCCAAGCGTGTCATTGCCGGCGAGACGATGACGAGTAAATTTGGGGTAGTTCAACGTTCTTACCCCCTATTTATATCGCACTACTGCGAGCGGTTGGATAATGTGGAATATGTGTGTGCATTGCATTCGACGGCTATCAAAAACTCAATGAGCACCATCACCGCACACAATGCTAGTTCGCTCTTTTGAGAGTTTCTTAGCTGACTCTATTTGATTTCTAGTGCTCGTTGCATGTTTTGCTGATTGTGGACTACCAGTCACTTTTGCAAATTCCCACCGTTTGGACGTGCGCAAAAACAAACACATCCGTAGTCTCGTGCGCGAACAATCTCCCTATTTGCGAAGTGAAGTAAACAAAAGATTTTATAAAACAAAGTAGTTTTTGCAGTTGAATTTAAGTTGTTAGAGAAAGTGGTGTGAAATTTCAATATAATATTAGAAATTTGTGTTGAAACAAAGAGAAAATCACTATAAAAGTCCTATTCTACATATATATATACATATATAAATGAATAGAAAATTTTAAAAGTGTATATTTTCTTTTGCAAATTTATAAAATATGCGGTGCTATATTTAGTTATGAAAAGCGTCGCGTCAACAACAAAACAACGTCAACGACAACGACCTGGCGACAGCATCGAAGCAACAGGAGACCTACCGAAATTAATTCATTCAATTTATGCACTTAGTTAAGAAATGTTGAAGATGTTGCATGCTTTTGCCACTTAACAACGGTAAATAGTATTAATTAAAATGTTGTTAAATTCATTGAAACAATCACACAAAGAATGCAGGAACAAACTCATAAATTTTATGGTACATATGTCTAGCATATTTGTAGTTACGCACAAAAAATCCACACTTTTCGCGACAGTAGTATTTCACTTGTTGTTATTGCGAACCTGCGTGGATACTACTTGTATAAATGCTTATATTTGTTCTAGTGGCACTGGTGGCGTATGAGTAACATAAATCTGTGTAACGGTGTAGCAACTAAGTAAAA